>NC_081559.1:53523311-53605165 GCF_022355385.1 Mustela nigripes | reverse complement strand
TCCCTCTGCCTGCCTTTCTGCCTACTTGTGATCTCTGTCTGTCAAATGAATTAAAAAAAAAAAAAAAAAAAGATTCTGATGCTTAACCAACTGAGCCACCCAGGAACTCCAAGAATTCCTCCTTTAAGTGTCCCATTAGAAGCTTTCAACTCTCTCGACCTGACTGTCATCTGCCACATCATTTGGAAGAGACTACCTCATTATATATGTAATTCTGATATATCATGAACCATAGTACGTATTATTTTTTCACTTTCTTTTCTGAATTAATTTTAATTTGCAGCATCATTCCAGAAAAAAAAAAAAAAAAAAAAAAAAAGGAAAGATGCTTTCTGCTTCTTACTCTCTTCCTGGTTGTATATTTACGGTGTATCCAAGCTTTCTGACATGTCCAAGAAAGAAATAGGCACAATTGAGGAAAGATAGCCTGTTTCTATGCAATGATGATGCTACACTGAAATGTGCAGAACATCTTTCTCTTCTGAAAATCACTTCATGGGGTGCCTGCTTGGCTCAGTCATTAAGCATGTGCCTTCAGCTCAGGTTGTGATCCCAGGGTCCTGGGATGGATCCCCTCTTTGGGCTCCCTGCTCTGTGGGAAACCTGCTTCTTCCTCTCTCACTCCCGCAACTTGTGTTCCTTCTCTTGCTGTGTCTCACTCTGTCAAATAACAAAAAAATCTTTAAAAATAAAATAAAATAAGATAAAATCACTTCCTGTCATTTGATCAGTCCCAGGGTTCTAAAACCTATGGAAAACTATCAAATACAAGAGCATTTACAGTACAACATTATGCTTAAGCTTCAGCAAGCCACATCCTAACCAATTAACAATCAAGTCCTTGTGACTTGGACTAGGAAAAAGATTGTGGAGACACCTTCATCCCTACTAATAGCACAGAATAGATTACTCCTTTACCCATTGTGCCAATAACATGTCCATTCCTGCCAATGAACTTGTTTTTCTCAATCAAAATAGTTGGCTTAACACAATAATAATCCACGTGTGGTGGGAGACAGAAATTTGGAAGCTTTGTGAAGCTATTAAACATGTGTAATTTGTTCTTCACCTTGTACATGGATCATAGGGGGTGATGTTCAAAGTGAGAACAGAAAAAGACAGAGATAAGCACCTAGTCTGTTGTTTCCTAGCCACAATCCTCTTTTCCCCACCACAACCACGTTGGCAGGGTGAATACCCAAACCCAAATTACTAAGAGGCGAGATCGGAAAAATCATTGACTCTGTGCATCCATGTAGACACAAACAGCTGTTGCCAGGTTGACGCAGTCCCGGCTTTGACGTTCAAGTAATCAGTGGGGAGACTATTTCATGCAACCGAACAGCCAGAGAGAACATGGAGATGAGATCTCAGAGGGCATGGAGTTGGGACGGATCCTTTAGAGCAGCATTTCTCATTTATTAATGTGTTATTCTTTCAGAGATATGGCTAAAAACACAGATTCTGGTTCAGCAAATCTGTGGCATAGCTTACGTTGTGTTTTTCCTAACAGGTTCCCAGATAATGCCAATGTTGCTTATCTGTGAACCACACAATGTGTAGTAGTCCTTCAGAGAGCCCTGGAAACAAGAGGCCTTTCATTAGAACTGGAAGTCTGGTGGGGAAATGCAATATGGCGCAAGGAAATGGAAACCTTGTAAGGTTAATGTCAGACATCAAGAACAAAGTACAACATGTGAAGAAAAGCCCAGAGACAGATCTAAAAATCACCCAGCATGTTGATGCCATGGATAAATGTGCAAACGGAGCAACATAGAGGAAGATGAGAAATGGAGGCAGCAGAAGAACCGTCAAGGCAGAATGCCTTTGTCTTGTGTTTTAGAAACTTGGCTTAAAATATTCAGAGAAATATAGACAATACTTCTAGAAAAGAAAGTAAGTAACTTATGGATACAAACATAAAAGTCAACAAAAAAGGTCAACAAAAAACTGCATTTATACTCCAGGCCCTAATGGCTAAAAGTTTCATCATTCTCTGGAGAGGAATCATTGCCGGTTAAAAGATTTATTCTGGTGTCATCTATAATGGATTCGTTTTATAGATGCCTAAGATAATGCCCTAATAGTCTTTTTGCATTTAATTCAATGTTTGTTTAATTTCAAATGATCACTTTTAAAGTTCTGAATTTAAGAGACACTCCAACCAAGATGAGAAGGGATATCCGAACAAGAGGTCACCCCACTGGCCATCTTAGAAATTGTGTTTGCCTACTCAGCAGTTATACCAAGGTTTTTGAGGAAGCACTTTTGGAACCAAACTCCTTGGTTTAACTCAGGCTACAGAAAATGCATCATTTCTAATCAAGGTTTTCCTTATAAAACTTATAATATCAAATAATATGTAATATATGGTTCAAGAAGATGGAGACGTAGGGCACAAATGGACACTGAAAAATTTCTATCAGTTTTCATCCTAAAGAAAGGTAATGAATTCTGAAAGCCCCTAAAGTTTAAGTTCGTCTAATAAAGAATTAGGATATGATAAAGAAGTGTCCACTGCTGAATAGTTTTAATCCTAGATCCATATCATTTTAAACACTGTTGTGTAGAAGATATTTCTGAATGAAACAGTAACATGGATGGAAATGTATATATGCCAACACTAATTTTTTATTAATTTGGTTCTTTGTTTCTTTTTTTTGACTTTGTGATTTTGATTCAATATAATCAAAATAGAGTTTCATTAGTTTCACTATATTGTAAATATAACATATTTATATAAATAAATATTTATAAATATATAAATATATTTATATATTATATATTATATTTATATAATTTATGTATTCGTATATTAAATATAATATATAATATATATTATATATTTATATATTAAATATAACATATTTACAATATGGTGATTCAACATTTCTGTGCCTTACTCAGTGCTCATTGTGGTAAGTGTACTCTGTAATGCATTAGTTCTTATTATCATTTGATACAGAAGACCACCTCTTATGTTCTGGAGAATACAAGCCTTTAGTATAAAAAATATTTGATAGTGATTTAAAATCTATAAAAATTTTAGTAATTGAATGGGTTTCTAAGTTTTGATTCATAAAATTATATCCTTCAATATTTACATACAAAATCCTTGTAATATGTACTTTTCTCCATTGGTGACTTTAAATTGTATTCAGTAAATTGACTTCAGCTTTAGCAATTCCAGCACATACACACTTACCATCTATATGATGCACAGAAAAAACTAAAATAAGAAAGAAAAAAAAATTAATATAGAACAGAGGGCTGGGAGTGCTTTCTGAAATTGGGATGCACTGTTGTCCCAAAATGTGATGGGCCATTCTCTCTCATGTGTTCTCAAGGGCGCTAGGGAAAATTTAAAATGACTTATCCCCACTCTTAGATCATCCTCTCAGTCTACTTTCTTACTTTATGTATTAAATACTAGGAACTTATTTTTTAATGCTCAGTGCTATCTTCCTATCTGAGCCACTTCCTTTTCTTTCCTTCTTTTTCATGGTTCTTATTTCTCTCTCATATCCCTCCCTCATTTTAACATCTTTAATCTTCCTACACATACACAATTCTATCTACACCTAAAATTCCTAGAGACTATGCAAAGTAAGGACAATGTGTCTAGGCTGATTTTTACTAGTCACCCCCATGAACTTTGCTCAACATCAGTTGCAATGAAAAGGATTAAAAGTAGATAGTTATGGCCTTTTGAGGTTTCTATTTGTTTGTGTTTTGTTTGTTTGTTTGTTTTTAGTAGACAAGCTGGCATTACTGATACGCACATCATAATCCTATAAAACCAAGCATTCATGGCTTCAGGAACCAGAAATCAGTTCATGAAAATATTGCTACCCTGTGCAAAGGGCTCTCGGGGTAACAAAAGCATATGGATGCACTCTTATAACTCCAGATGGATCCTGATTTCAGTGGAATTCTATGAACAATCTGTTCACACAGTCCAAAACCTTCAGGGTATTGTGGGTTTCTGGAATGTTAGAGACCATACAGTACCATCGCCCCAAGTAGAATGTGAGTCAACTGTAGCAAATGCATCCCCAAATATTACACCACAATTATTTCTAATATTCAGCCCTATATTTAGACATTACAAAAGCTTTAGGTTTTAGGGTGTGGACCTGAAACACACTGAGTCATTATCGGGAGATGGGAGGCAGGGGATTGGAGAATGATGGGTGTGGCCTTTTAGGGAGGGAGCCTAAAGAAAAGGTTAATAACCATTAAAGATGCTGTCCTTTGATTCTGGTACTTCTTTGGAGGTATTTGCATTTTCAGTGAATGTAATTGCAATATTTTTCTGCTACAGTAGGTAACCATGATTCACAGTTAAGAAGTAATGTTTTAAAGAAATTCATAAGCCTGATGCACTCAATGAAGATAAACTTTATTATCTAACCTTAGTGATGGTCCATAGTTTGTGCAATACATAACTTTCAAAATAATTAGTTTCCAGTTTACTTAATGGATTATATTAATAAGGAAATTTTCCTCAGATAACTTAAAAAATTGATTCCACTGATAAATAACTGGCATGTAAAATTCTAAATGCATGCTAAAATCTTATAATTGAATTATTAACATTAATAAAGCAGTTGGTCATCTTTAAATATTTATAAATGAAAGTAATAGTGTGGATTATCTGTTTTAAGAGAAAGCTAATTTCTAAGTAGGATTAGAAAGGAGTATGCTGTGGGATATCTGAATGACTTATTTGTTTAAGCATCCAACTCTTGATTTTGGCTCAGGTCATGGTGCTGGGATTGTGAGATTGAACACTGTCAGGCTCCACACTGAGCATGGACCTTGCTTGAGATTCTCTCTCCCTCTCCTTCTGCCCTTCCCCTACTTCTCTTAAAAAAAAAAAAAATGTAAAAAAAGTAAAGACAGGAAAAATAAAAGAAATAAGTATACTGTACTATCACCATATCTCCCAGTATATCTCTACATGAGCTTAGAATATTTTTTTCTCCTCCTTGTGCCCCGTGTGAATACATCCATCTTATCCCATCAGTGCTTCTTTCTCAGTGTACCTGGAATCCACACACTCAATTCTCACTTCATATCCTACCTGAGGTTCTTTTGACTCCTCAGTCAATAGGCTTCTAGGGATTTTCCAATGGCTGCTCCCCTTCCAAAGCTCTTTAGAGTTAATTTCACCTTATTCCTACTCATTAGTCCTATCCTTAGGGTAAACTGGATATCTTTTATCCTATCATGGAAGGACTGATACAGTTTAGTTACTAAATATCCTTCCAATTTACATTTCTGATTATTTGTTCTCTCTGCTCATTCCATATTCTCTATCCCCTAACTACAAAGTGTGGCCATTCATACCATCATAATTTTGTTCATGGTGCATGTGTGTGTGTGTGTGTGGTTGGAAGTCTCTCTTCCAATCATCTCCAATCCTCTGCAATCATGAAAGACAAACTCATTCTCCAGTTCATTCATAAAGTCTTACTCATCTCCTCTATCTACTCAGCTCTCTCTGTTCTGTAAAGTCCCATTACATTTGCTTCTGCATGGTTATTCATTAATTATCTACTGTCTGGAATTATCATTTACTGTTTCCAATGGAAGTTTTTCTTTAGCTAACAACTGTAAAAACTTGAAGACGAGAGCAGTGTACTTTATTTAGCTGCATAGTACCTGGCTGTATTATGCACATAATAGCTACTATATATAGGATAGATATAGTCAAATACATGTATTTGATTGAACAGGTAATAATGACAAAGCAAAACTTTGATACAACTATGGCAAATCAACTTATCCAGGAATAAATCCCATAAAATGTACTATACTGAGCATGTACTTTCATATCAAATTGTATTTTAAAATGTGCTATTGAAACATATGTGTTAAAGTGAAGGGTACCTTGGTAATGTGCATAAATATCTCTTGAACTACACGTTTTAAAAATTCAGATATTCCTACACTATCATTTTTAATATACCCATAGTTTATTTCTAAGGTAATTAATTAGAGAAAAAGTATTCTATACATCAAGTTAAATTATATACCAAATCCACAGTATAAATATTCCAAACATCAGACCATAATAAATAAAAGTCAAAGAGAATATTTAAACCAGAATATATCTGTAGAAACTAATTATTAATAATAGTGTTTGTGAATTCGGTATACTATTTCACTTATAGTATTTTTCAAATATATCTCAAGATAGTGTTCTGTGTTTCAGCAGGGACTTCCATATTTTTCCTAGAAAATAACAGTTAACATAACATGACTCATGTAAATATCAGTTAAAGCCATTTACCTTGTCCTGGCTATTTTCAATCTTTATTATTTTATAGAGAAGTTTTTGTAGCTCATTAAAAAAAGTTCATCATATGAGCTTAGTTATTAATTAACTCAATTATTTAGTTAATATGTGTGTCAGTAGTTCAAAAAGTAAAGAATTTTGACTCTGCTCTATTTCTGGACTCTTGTTTCTAAAAGTGTTATATCTAAAGATCAAATAACAGTTAATTTCTGGAAAGGAGTTACTGCCATAGTAACTAGTTGGAATTCAAGATGATTTTACCAGTAAGACTAGTCAATTTTTAGCTTAACTTGAACTGTTCTTGAATGTAAGTATAAATGTAGAAATGGTGTTTGCTTCTAATTCTTGCTGTGATGTGCAAGACATAAGAAATTAAATTCATGTAATAATAATAAGCCAATGATGACTTAAGTGAAGAGGTGGCAGCATGGACTAGTGAAGATGCCGTGACTGGGAATCAACAGACCTATGGACCTATGTGCAGGTCTTCTGTGACACGTCTTCTAGATGACCTTGGGCAGTCTCAAAGGAAGGACTTTATACCTGAAATTGCAACTGAAGTGCCAGGACATGGTTAAGTATGAAATTCTAAAAGAAGGGCCTGACCTCATGAAAACTTCTCAAGAGCGATTTCAGGTCTCTTGAAATTCCTCACTCACTTTGAAAGTATGAACCTGTGTAGAGTGGATTTCCAGAGGGTGTTTCTCTGGTAAGAGTTGTTGCCAAACTGTTATTCCATTGTGAATGGGCTAAAGCCCGTGCCTCTCACTTTATATGCAGAAAAAGGGGACAGTTCGGAGACCTTAATGAGATCCTCAGCAGCTAGCAACAGAGTATATATTTCAGTGTCGCCACTGGTATTTCAAGGCAAGCAGCTATGCTAAAGGCCTGAAGTAAAAGAAAATGGAGGTCCATTGTGTAGAAATGTTCTCTTATCCTTGATGGGCACAAAATGTGTGAATATTTCTCACTTATTGGGCCAAAAAGGGTTAAAAATGACCTGAGCCACTTTAAATTCTGCTCAGAAGTGCTACTTGGAGCTTTGCGAGCAGAGGCTCACGGAGACCAGGGCCTGAGGAAGTGGCTGGCATAGCAAAGGGAGTGACAGGAGCAAGAATTTCCTGTCCCCTCAGGTCCTTCTAGCCCTAATAAAATTCAAGTCAAAATAAGACAGATTAACAGGCGAAAGTCAAATTTAATAGTGCATGTGTGGGACACCACAGAGACATGATAATTCCAAAGACAGGCAAAATGAAGTATATATGTCATCCTGAACCAAGGAGAAGGGGGTAGGGATTTGGGACTTCTGAGGAAAGGAATGTAATTTGTAAAAATATGAAAAAAAGTAAATGGAAAATATGTTTGCTGGGTCACTCAAATTCAATGGGACAAAGAGGACTTTGAACAAACAGCTTTTGCTAGGTTCCTTCTATCTCCTCCATCATGTATTTAGCTACGGTGATAGCTCTGTCCCTGGAGCACATCCTCTATTTAAACTCTTTTGGGCAGTTGAGGGGAAGTAAAGAGCTTTGCCTGAATCTGCCATTTTTATTGCTTTCTAACTCAAAATAATTTTCATGCTGAAGTGGACCATCTTGGGGCACACTGCCCCTGGACCCTACAGAGGGCCCCTCTGAAGAATCCATAGAAGGTCCCCGGCAAGAAAGTCATCTCTAAATAGTACCAAGACTCAGAATGTGAAGCAATCTTACCTGAGTGTACTTTCTGTACCTTCTTTCATTTCTCCCTGTTGCTCACTGTCTTGGAAGAGCCAGAAACCACTTTGCAAGCTGAGGGAGGAGAAGCAGAAAATGATAGAAGATACTGGCCGTACCCACATACCAGGTGTCAATAGCCTGTTTGAACTCCTCCTCGATTGAGAGAATGAAAAAGATTTAATTCTCAATCAGGTGTGGAATGAGGTGCTCCAATCCCCAATTGAGACTATTTTGTGAGTTGGAGTATAGAAGTTTTCATTACCTAAAAGTGGCTGTGAAGTTGTGGGATCCCCAGATTTTTCATCCTGCTAGCAGTCAGAGAAAAATTTCCCTATGGTACAGGTTGTTAAGTGGGGACTGGAAAAGAAAAATAAAGTTAATTTTGATGATATCTCCCCACCAGTTGTGCTAGTCCAATGTACAAGTTATGCTACTGAATTTGTCTCTCAGTTTCCTCTTGTGTATAAGTGTGGAGAAGCTGTTTGCAGAATTAAGAATTTTGTAGTAACAGAAGTCTGTCCTTTCTGGAAGATGGGAAGTGAGGAAGATTGTAAAATCATATTGTAGGAAAACACTGCAAGCCTAAGAGCAAAATCCAATTAAGATAGCCTGTTTATGAGGTGCCTGGGTGGCTCAGTGGGTTAAAGCCTCTGCCTTGGGCTCAGGTCATGATCCCAGGGTTGTGGGATCAAGCCCCGTATCAGGCTCTCCACTCAGCAGGGAGCCTGCTTCCCACTCTCTCTGCCCTCCTCTCTTTCTACTTGTGATCTTTGTCAAATAAATAAATAAAATCTTAAAAAAAAAAAGAGAGAGAGAAATATTACTCTGGTATAAAACAAAGAATGAAATCTTGAAAAAAAAAAAAAGATAGCCTTTGTGCTCTGTATGCCCCCACAGACACAACTAAACACTACAAATCAAACTCTTTTTAGTGACATAGAAGTAAACATTCCAAATAAAATAGCAGTAAATTGAATTCAGAAGTATATTAAACAATAATAAACCATGACAAAGTTTTTATTCTACAAATGCAAAGACAGATCAATAAAAATAGATCTTCTAATATAATTTATCACATATTTATCTTAGATACTATAAAAACCATTTTATAAAAGTCAGCAAAGATGGTTGATTTTAAAACAAGTCAATATTCTGAAATCTAAATGAAGAAGTTTCTCTTTAGAATAATATGACTGCTTAATTAATACTGAAGTGAACATCGTGCCTACCATTAAGACTCAAATAACTACTGTGTATCAGGAAGATAAGATTTCCCACCACTAATTTAGTGTTTCACATTGCTCTTAAGTTACACAATAAGAAAATAAATATAAGGGGCACCTGGGTGGCTCAGGGGGTTAAAGCCTCTGCCTTTGGCTCAGGTCATGATCCCAGGGTCCTGGAGTCAAGCCCCACATTGGGCTCTCTGCTTAGCAGGGAGCCTGCTTCCTCCTCTCTCTGCCTATTTGTGATCTCTGTCAAATAAATAAAATTTAAAAAAAAAAAGACAATAAATATAATTAAAGGCAGAAAAATATTATTTTCAGCTATCTTTTCTTTGCTATCATAATTAAACTGACCTCCTTATCCCAGAATTATTAAGTCAATTATACATCTCCTAATCCTTTAATGTATTTGAAATTTAGAGGTAGGTAGTGATCTAAATTTTCTCAAAATATCCAGGCATTAGAGCAAAAATATTCACTGAACAATCATCCCCCCCACCACTATTTCAAAATACTACCATATCATATACAAAATGTTGCATACATATCCTTGAATCATATACAAAATGTTGCATACATATTCTTGAATATTTTTGGATTCTCTGTTCTCTTCCAAATAATCTATGTATTTTGAGGCCAGCATCACACTGTGTTAGCTATGTAACTTTGTAATATATTTTTAAATCTGATAAGAAATTCTGTTCACCTGTGCAGGTAGTTTCTACTTGACTGAAAAGTGTTTAAAGTTTTGTATTTTGTAACTGCCATGGGAGATTCTTTGTTCTATCTATCATTGCTCAATATTCCTGCAATAATACATACAGCCCTGTTTATTGTGTGGGAGATGTATCAAAGATATGTAAGTGTTCCGTGAACACTAAAAAGAATTTCCTGTAGGATACTAATTTAGTTGCTGTCGTGCTCAATCCAATTTCCCATATCATTCCTTATTTTGAAATTTCCCAGCTTTTCATCTAATGTTTAATGTATCTGTTTTATATACGTAGAGATTTTTCACATCTATGATTCAGGAATAGGAGGCATTATTCTTCCCTAATTGAAATTTATTTGTCTCTTGAGTGCCCATCTCCCCTGACTGAAAACTTGACAATTCAGGGAAAGCTCTGCTCCTACTTAGGCTCTCTTCAGTATGTACTAAGGAAAATGATTTATTTCTCCACTACCCAAACTTTTATTGTCTTCTCCTTCCTGGAAGATTTGAGTTTGGGGGGCTTCATATTTTTCCAGTTCTAAGTGGCAGGCATCTGGGCTTTCCCATGCAGTTTTCAGGGTCCACTGAAGTCTGGCTTATTCTCCCTGTCCATGCAGGCTCTTCTTTTAATGTCAATCTCTGGCTCATATTATATGTCTCTTGATATGTAAGTTGCAAAACCTTTTCAAGCCTGCTGCTCTAAACAATTTCTCTCAAGCTTTTTTGGGAAGCAGAAAATGTTAGAGATTCTGTGGAATCTCTCCATGACTTAATATTCTACATGATCAGACTTCAACTATGAGTTAAATTGTTAAGATTAAAAACAAAACAAAACAAAAACTACAGATCTATTGACTTCTCTGTTTTGTCTCCTCGGAAGATTCCTCCAACATACACAATCTTCCCTAAATTTACTAACAAATCTTTTCATTTCTGCTAATCTGATACTTCCAATACAATTTGCTCTACATCATGCATTCTGACTTCTAACACAATTTTCTCTTATAAATACAACCAAACCAAAGGCCATAGAGGAGTAATGGGTCTTAGACAACACACAAAGAAAAACACTTTTTTTATTGTCTCCCAATTTAATCTTTCTACCTCTGTTTCATTGTTGTGTTATCACCTGCCCACACACAATTTTGGCATTTTTTTTTTAAAATTTTATTTATCTATTTGACAGAGAGAGATCACAAGCAGAGAGGCAGGCAGAGAGAGAGGGAAGGAAGCAGGCTCCCGGCTGAGCCAGAGAGCCCAATGCAGGGCTCGATCCCAGGACCCTGGTACCATGACCTGAGCCAAAGGCAGTGGCTTAACCCACTGAGCCACCCAGGTGCCCCAATTTTGGCATTCTATATATTTTTTTTTCATAGACTGTCTTTGTTTTCAACTTTTTTTTTAATATGTTCAGTTAGCTAACATATAATACATCAATAGTTTTTGACATAGTGTTCAATGATTCATTAGTGGTCTTAGACTGCCTTTTGAGAAAATAAGATTAATCTTGTCCCGTTTATAGTATTTAACTTGAAAATGTGTATTTATTATATGCATGTACATGATGCATATTTGCTATATACTATTTCTGTTATTTTTAAATTTTATTTACTTTAGATATCTTTGTCCTCTTTATTTTTTAATTTACATCTGTCATTTTGTTTTGGGTGTTTCCTTAAGCATCAGTCCTTGTTTCTAAATAGGATGTTTGACTCCTTTATAGTGTCATTTCTTATGTTTTAACTTTTCATTTTCCTACTTGTTTTTTTGGAAAACATTTCTTTGGTGTTTTCCTTGCTTTCTGCTGATTGGTAAGTGGATTGTGCTTTATTTGCCTTTTTTCATTGAAGATCTAGAAGACATTATATTTGATTAATTTGGAGATTATGTTTATAATTTTTCATATGCTTGTATTATATGTACATATGTATATATAGATAGATATACAAATTTATTTATTTGTTAGCAAAAATAGAACTGTGATTCATTGTTTCTTCCCTTTGTTCAATAAGGAACAAACATAATTTTAATTTTCTTTATAATTCATCTAAAAATGATTTTATTTTGTTGCTACTATTAAGATTTTGGACCCAGAATATGATTAGTAAATAATTATTTTATACTATACTTCTTTTTGTTGAAGAACTGTTTTTACAAGTACATTGGTTTTTAAGTATATTTTCTATAATTGTTCAAATATAATTTGGTAATTTATAGCCAAACCATACCATAATTGCAAAAAGAAAAAAATTATACCATAACTTCCCATTCTTGAAGTCTTCCAGTTGATGTAACTATTGACCAGTTGATTTATACCTAAATTTTTTAGGAAAGGAAGTTAGGAGGTATACTCTTTCTTTTTCTAGACAAAGGACATAGGAAGTATAATTGTATCTATAATTGGAATGTCACAGGAAAGATAAGAATTCTGGATGCTGGAAGAATGGAGGCTCTTTTGCCATGGTCTCTATGCATGAGTTTTGATGACACTATTTTCCCCTCTCAAGAACTGACTGTTTGAGTCACTATGTTGTACATCTGGAACTAACAGACTATTATAAGTCAATTATCTTTTAATAAAAAATCAATTGATATTTCTACCTTTACTTCTGATAATTAGTATTCTAAGAGAAATCTAAGATTCAGATGATGTTTGTAACTTTTCATATAACCTTTTCTATCTAAATGCTTATAGAATGTTCCCTTCATGTTTTATTATAAAACAAACGCACCAGGAATTGTCTTAACATTACCTTCTCTTACAGACATTCTCCCTGAAGAGTTCTATTAATCTCCAAACTAAATTCCTTTACCTGAGGAAAGTTTTGTTTGATATCATTATGCATTGTTTCATTTCTTTTCATCTCTTCGACAGGGACACCAATTATCTTTATTTGACCATTTCCTCCATTTCTGGTAGCTATCATCTTCTCTTATCATCTCTTGTTATTAATTTTTAATAACAAGTTCCTGTACTTTCCAAAAATTTTTTCACATTCATCCACGATGTAAACTTTCTACTTCTGTAATACAGATTTTGCTCTTTATTGCTTCTTTTTTAGAAATATTTATTTATTTATTTGAGAAAGAGAAAGCGTGAGTGCAGGGGGAGGATGGCAGAGGGAGAGGGGGAGAGAGAATTTCAAGGAGACTCCCCTCTGAGTGTGGAGGCTGACGCTGGGTTCAATCTCATAACCCTGAGATCATGACCTGAGCTGAAATCAAGAGTGTTTGTCCATCCAACTTAGCCACCCGGGTGCCCTGCTCTTTATTGAATCTAGAGCAGATTTTAACCGTGTTAGTGCATTTTAGATTTCGTTATGATTTTTCCATGTTTCTTGGTTGATTTTCATCTTTGCCTATGTAATTTAGCTCCATTTTTATCTCATGCTTGTCATTGTTATTTTTCATCTCCTCTTTAACAAAAATGTATTATAAATAAAAATGTTATAAAAGTACTATTTTTGTTTTCATAGCATAAATTTTATTTTTTCCCATATCTAAAGGACAAAGAGTCTTTCTTTCCTATTAAAGAATACTTTCAAAGTCATGTTGATTATATTTCATTGTAAATATCATTTCTGGTACAAAATTTTACTACTTTTCTCACATTTACTTCTTTCTTGTACAGATATGATCAGGATACAATCTATGACACATCTATAATGGGAAAGATTGCACTACTGAGACACCTTATACTTGTATAACTATAGAAGAGTGGCCATGATAGGGATGATAGGAAAGGAAATGTCCCTCATCATTTTAGAAAACAGCTATAGCATGATGTCTTCAGTCCCCTGGTCAGCAAAGATCTAATATCATCAACAAATGAGTGTTAATGGTTGGTAAAAATCAGCACACTGCCTAATGTTGTTAAGCAGAAATTTCTTATAAAATTCTGCAGATAATTGATAAAAATCTCCTACTGCAGAACTATCCCACCTTTAAGAGCAGAGGTGTCTGTGAGCATTTTATAGAAGATTGGGAGGAGAACAATAATTGTTGCTAGTTTACTTCTACTATGTCAGAACCAACCTCATCATATATATTTAAACAGAAATAAGAGATGATTATTTCCTTTTAGGAATACTTCTACTTTTCACTATTTTCAAGCATATAATTTATTTTTATAATTAGATATATTTGTGCACTGATGAACTTATTTAATTATTGATTTATTAATGTATTTATTTATTAATTTAATTATATGCTGAAATTAACATTTTTAAAAACCAAGAAGATAATAAGTATGCTTTTCTCCCCCCTGAATCTCAAGTGGATCCTTAAAAAGCAAAGGCAATCCATGTCTAATAATTGATCTGCTAACAGTGACTCCTGTAAAAACCTAAGTTAAGAAAGGAATTCAAACCCACTTGCTTATTTTTGGTATATAGGAAAGTGATTGACTTTGTTTACTATAATGTATCCTGCTATGTTTTTTAACTGATTAGCCAAAGAAGAAGAAGAAGAAGAAGAAGAAGAAGAAGCAGCAGAAGGGAGTCACTGATTTTTGCATTTATATGCCAATCTTGGATTACAAGCTAGTACAGCTTTTAAAATTTTATACTATGAGCACCTGCTCCATAGAAGACACGACACTCAGTAAGTTATCAGATGTGGTCTTTACTTAAACTGTAGCTACAGGAGCCAGTCAGTACACATTCAAGAAAAGGGAACTCACTATATTGCTTCTATTAATTACAGTGCCACTCTTACTTAAAGTAAGTGTTTCTGAATTGGGGAGGCTCAAAAGTCCACAACCCCAAGGATCATAGTCATACTCTTACAATTCTCCTTTTTGACAAGCTAAAACTGTATTAGATTTTTGGAATCCTTATTTCCATGTATGAAGTGCATTCTAAATTTCTAAAAATAAAACGAAGTTTCTAAATTAGAATGTTTCCCTAATAAATCTATGCTCTATATGGACCTATTTTTATGACCACTTATCAAAGTGTCACATTTTTTTCTCCAATTTCCTAAAATCCCCTTCCATGCACCTGTGCTGCTAGAACTGAAACTGCACTGAGGAAGATAACCCACTCCAATGTCAGCAGAGTTTTTCTTTGAAGAGACCTGTCAGCTTGTGTCAATTGCAGGAATTTATGTCAATTTCTGAAGTCATTTCATATTTGCTTTGCATTACATCACTTTGCTCATGTCTCAAGCAACTGAAGATATACCTGAAAATTTATTGGACAAGACAGCTACCTTCCCAAGTGCAGATGAGCCTGAAAGGCAAATGTGAAAAACAGTCAGTGTTCTAACAGCACCTAAAATATCTAATGGAAATGAAACAAAACTTTAATGTTTAAATTTAATTTGGTGTCATTACCATTGACTTTAAAAATCATAAATTGAGCTAGAATTGACCTACACTTCACTTTGTTTTCCTAGCTATTTTTGTGAATCTTTGATTTAAACTTTATATATATTTTAATACCTATCTTTTAAGCAGTTGAATTTTATATTCAACAATAAAATAAAACCATCTCCTGTCTTGCACACAATGGTCTCAATGAATTGAGTTGCTTTTCTAACAATAGAGAAATGTGGAATATATCACTAACACTCACCACTTTTCTCTGAGGGAGGTGTGGTTGGGAAGAAGACTTGGTCCACGTAAATGTTATCGCATATCAGAAGAGGCATCAGAATTTAACCAGATGAAGAGATGTTTGGCTTATTTCCCAAGGCTACTTATTTGAAAACAAGTAAGCGCTGAAAGATGAGTGACTCCACAGCATCTCGCCATCTTGAAATTTTTCTGTCCCCCAAATTTAAGATTTTCTTGTCATCTATATTTATTGCTCTAAAGCAGGACTATTGAAAATTCAGCATACCACATTGAGTTAGGAATATAAGGATTAATATTCAGTATATGGACAGTATATGAAAGAATAGGTCTTTTATGACATTTCTTTTCATGAGTGAGAAGGGACCTAATAAATTACTTTATTAAATCTCTTACAAGTGAAGATAAATGTCATCAAGGGTTTAAGTTCTCATGTATTACATATAATGTACCGTTCTTCTGTCTATCTTCCTATATTTCTATATTTTGTCAACCTCATCCAATAGGCTTTACTTCATCATCAAATACATTTCCCTTTAAGGCAAAAAAGAAATGAGGAATTGAGAAAAAAAATGCCTGATTTCACTTCGGTTGTTATTCTACTCAGTGTATCTGTTTTTAGCTTACTTTTGCTATCATACTTTTGTTCCTATAATTTTTCATCTCCAAGTGCTGAACAGGTGCAGGTAGTGGCAGCCTTGACTTTCAATGTTGAATAAAAATTCAGACATGTTTTGGATCCTTTCTTATACATCCTTTGTTTTTCTTTGTCTGAAATGATATTGTTTCTCCCCAAACTTGCACCTGCTGTTGGACTCATTATCACCAAACACCCAGGTATAGAAATAACACAAAGATGGCATCCTGCACTCTTCTGTGACTATCAAGCCACAAAAATAACTAAATTCTAACAGTATCTACATTTTTATTATCATGCCTATGTATGTCCATTTGCCACTGCCTTGGCTAACTCCTCATAGTATTTTACCTAGACAATTTTTTATAGTCCACTAAAGCAGTGATATTCAAACAGTTTCCTATCATCATGAAGAAATACATTTACATTATACATATACATAACATACACATACATATACAGTATACACAGGCATAATTAAATCAATACATACTGCTAAAATAAAAGTTTTAAAAGTATCCTTAATATATCATGCACACTGTTTTCTATTCTGTTCCATTTTTTTAAAGATTTTTATTTATTTATTTTACAGATAGAGATCATAAGTAGGCAGAGAGGCAGGCAGAGAGAGAGGAAGGGAAGCATGCTCCCTGCTGAGCGGAGAGACTGACGTGGGGCTCAATCCCAGGACACTGAGACCATGACCCGATCCGAAGGCAGAAGCTTTAACCCACTGAGCCACCCAGGTGCCCCTCTATCATATTCCATTTTTTAAAGCAAAATCAATTTTGCAACCTAACTGATGTGCGGTTGCTACCAGTAATTTGAAAAATACTACAAAAGAATTGCCATGTCTCCAGCTAAGACTCTGAAAAATGAATGTCTCAAGCTGTTAGCAAAGAGTTCTGTGTTTTACCTATACTTCTTCCATGCACATAACTTTTCTTCTGAACACCCTTCTTTCAGCCACTGGATGGAGTCTAAACTCATCACAATATCTTGCAACCAGGACTCTTCTTGCTCACATCTTCAACCTCTCTTTCATACTCCCAAAATTCACATGCTTAAACCATTCCTTTGGATATCTCTATGTCTTCCTTTACAGTAGTATGCTTGGAAAACTGCCTTCCTTAATTCTTTTTATTTTTTACCCTTCATCTCTGCTCAAATATCTTTCTCCTCCTCTGTAAAGCTTTCTCTAATCCTCCCCAAATAGAAATAGTTACTTCTTCTTGGCACCACTACTGTGTTTGTAAATAAAACATTCCATGGGAGATACTCGCAGAACTCACTCCCCATAGATACTTCCATCTTCACACCATAGCCATCAAGCGTGGATTTGTCATAATGGAATGATTATTTCCTTCTGATCCAATGTCCTCAAATATGTTATTTCTCAGCAAGGAATTTTTGTACTTCTGTCCAGGAGACATGTTTCTTTTTTTTTTTTCTTTTAAGATTTTATTTATTTACTTGACAGACAGAGATCACAAGTAGGTAGAGAGGCAGGCAGAGAGAGAGGGGGAAGCAGGCTCTCCACTGAGCAGGGAGCCCGATGCGGGGCTTGATCCCAGGACTCTGAGATCATGACCTGAGCTGAAGGAAGAGGCTTAACCCACTGAGCCACCCAGGAGACATATTTCTTTATAAATAAGATTCTTCAATAGCCAGGGACAGGAGTTTCACTTCCATATATGAAACAGTAAATGGTACAGGACTTGCTTTCCACCAAAAACAACTAAATAATTAGAAAACAAGGTTAAATATTTGAAACAACTGTTTTCAACCACTGGATGGTAGGAAGCACAGGAATGTGGTCACCGATAGAGAAACAAATGAGGCAAAGCCTATAATCAACTTGGCCTTCTGCCAGCATGGAACTGACTCAGGTTCATAGAGTCGAGGCGAAAGACATAGGAGCTCAAGAAGAACAAGGTAGCTGGAATCTGGAATTTGGAGAAGAAGAAGCTATTCAGGGAAAGCTTTCCAGAAATCTACTTAAGAACCTCCAAAATTCTTACACTAAATTGTAGGTTGACTACCAATCTACATATGCACCCAGTGAAACTGCATAAGGCCTGGTTAAGATCAACTGTCAGAGAGCCATAGCTTAATAATTCCAAATGCTCACACAGGGCTGGCAGACATACAAGTTTATACCAGTCATAGTAGAGAGATATTGTGGAATACCTGAGGCACTCAATAGAGCTCTCCCAAGGGTCACACCTTAGAAGCAACGTTAAGTTAACCCTAGAGTAAAAGCTATTTTATTTATTTATTTATTTATTAAGAGATTTTATTTATTTATTTGACAGACAGATCAAAAGTAGGCAGAGAGGCAGGCAGAGAGAGAGAGAGAGGAGGAAGCAGGCTCCCTGCCGAGCAGAGAGCCCAACTCGGGGCTCAATCCCAGGACCCTGGGATCATGACTTGAGCCGAAGGCAGAGGCTTAACCCACTGAGCCACCCAGGCGCCCTGAGTAAAAGCTATTTTAGAACAAAGCTTAAAACAAAAAAAAAGAGCTCGAAAGAATGGTGGTGATATACAAGTAAATTAACTCCATGCCAAAAACATCTTTAACACTCCTTAAAGAAAAATAAAAATTCAAAGTAATCGAACCCCCCAAAGAGCCCTCCCCCACCCCTCAAGACACACCCCCACCAACACCTACAGGCCCCTACAGACCCCTATAGAGTCCTACATCAAATGTATATATAAATATACTTGGAATGAATGATAAGGAGGAGAACGAGAAAAGGGCAAAAAATTTACAGGAAGAAAAAATAACAAAAATATTTAAAATTCAATGAGATATTAGAACAGAAATTCAAAGAAAGCCACACCAGAAGACATCATAATCAAATTGTTTAAAGCCAGTGAGAAAAAAAAAACTTTAAAGTAACAAGAAAAAAATTGGCATTCTAAATATAGGGAAAACAAACTAGAATCATCACAAACTTCTCAGACTCAAAAATAATGAGCATAAATCCATAAAAGATAAAATGGGTAAATAATAAGAAAAGTCAGTAAAACTAAAAGCTGGTTCTTTAAAAAGGTCAATATATTGATAATCCTCTATACAGCATGATCAAGAAAAGGAAATAATCTCATCAGGAATGAAAGAGATGACATTATTATATATGTGAAATACTTCAAGTACTTTTGTACTTCAAAAAGTATAAAAATTGCTGAGAAAAATTAGAGATGACCTAAATAAATGGAGAAATGTAAAATGTTCATGAATTAGAAAATTCAATATTGTTAAAATGTAAATTCTTCCCCAGTTAATCAAAAGATTAATAAAATTCAAATAAAAATCTCGAAAGTCTTGTTTCTAGAAATTACCAATTTTTTTCTAATAATTATTTAGATTTACAGAAATCATTGACTAGTTGAAATATTTCTGAAAAAGAAAATTAAGAGACACATTATCAAATTTCAAAACATAAAGCTATAGTAATCAAGACAATGTGTTATTGGTGGAATTAGAAGTATATAATAATAATGTAAATCAATGGAGAAGAATAGAAAGTTCAGAAATACACTCACAGATATATGGTCAATTGATTTGTAACAATGGTGTCAAGATTATCAACAGAGAGTGTTTTTTCAACAAATTTTGCTAGAACAATTAGATATCTACTTGAAAAAAAAAAAGAAATATTACCTTGCCTCACATCATACACAAAAATTAATTTGGAATTGACCTAAATGTAAATGCTAAATCTATTAAACATATAGGAGAAAACAGAAGATTAAACCTTCCTGATTTGGGAGTAGGCAAAGATTTCCTAGAATAAACTCTAAAATCATGCACCAGGGGAGGAGTCAAGATGGCAGAGAAGTAGCAGGCTGAGACTACTTCAGCTAGCCGTAGATCAGCTAGATAGCTTATCTAAAGATTGCAAACACCTGAAAATCCATCGGCAGATCGAAGAGAAGAAGAACAGCAATTCTGGAAACAGAATAACAACCACTTTCTGAAAGGTAGGACCAGCGGAGAAGTGAATCCAAAGCAACGGGAAGATAGACCCCGGGGGGGGGAGCCGGCTCCCGGCAAGCAGCGGAGCAACGGCGCACAAAATCAGGACTTTTAAAAGTCTGTTCCGCTGAGGGACATCGCTCTAGGGGCTAAACCGGGGCGAAGCCCACGTGGGGTCAGCGTGGCCTCAGGTCCCGCAGGGTCACAGAAAGATCGGGGGTGTCTGAGTGTCGCAGAGCTTGTGGGTATTGGAACGGGAAAGCCAGCTACAGAGACAGAGCCGACAGTAAGCTCGCAGCTCGGGGTTACCTTGAACCAGCCACAGGTTCAGTGAGCTCGAAGCGCGGCCGGAGGTCAGGCAGACGGGAGTAACTGGCGCTGTTCTCTGAGGGCGCACTGAGGAGTGGGGCCCTGGGCTCTCGGGTCCTCCGGGCCGGAGACCAGGAAGCCGCCATTTGTATTCCCGTCCTCCAGAACTCTACAGAAAGCGCTCAGGGAACAAAAGCTCCTGAAAGCAAACCCGAGCGGATTACTCACCCCGGCCCTGGGTAAGGGCAGTGTAATTCCGCCTGGGGCAGACACTTGAGAATCACTACACCAGGCCCCACCCCAGAAGATCAACAAGAAATCCATCCGAGACCAAATTCACCTACCAAGGAGTGCGGTTTCAATACCAAGGAGAGCAGCAGAATTCCAGAGGAGGTGAAAGCCAAGCACGGAACTCATGGCTTTTTCCCGGTGATTTTTTTTAGTCTTGCAGTTAATTTAATTTTTTTTTTTTTCATGTCTTGTTTTTTTTCTCGCCTTCGGGTAAAATTTTTTTTAACTGTTACCTTTTTCTTTTTTAACAATTTTTTACTAGTTTATCTAATATATACATTTTATCTTTTTTATATTTTTCTTAGGTGTTTTCTTTTTTTTTAATTCTTTTTTTTTCTTTTTTCTTTTTGTTTTTCTTTCTTCCTTTTTGAACCTCTTTTTATCCCCTTTCTCCCCCCTCACAATTTTGGATCTCTTCTAATTTGGTTAAAACATATTTTCCTGGGGTTGTTGCCATCCTTTTAGTATTTTACTTGCCCCTTCATATACTCTTATCTGGACAAAATGACAAGACGGAAAAATTCAACACAAAAAAAGAACAAGAGGCAGTACCGAAGGCTAGGGACCTAATCAATACAGACATTGGTAATATGTCAGATATAGAGTTCAGAATGACAATTCTCAAGGTTCTAGCCGGGCTCGAAAAAGGCATGGAAGATATTAGAGAAACCCTCTCGAGAGATATAAAAGCCCTTTCTGGAGAAATAAAAGAACTAAAATCTAACCAAGTTGAAATAAAAAAAGCTATTAATGAGGTGCAATAAAAAATGGAGGTTCTCACTGCTAGGATAAATGAGGCAGAAGAAAGAATTAGTGATATAGGAGACCAAATGACAGAGAATAAAGAAGCTGAGCAAAAGAGGGACAAACAGCTACTGGACCACGAGGGGAGAATTCGAGAGATAAGTGACACCATAAGACGAAACAACATTAGAATAATTGGGATTCCAGAAGAAGAAAGAGAGACGGGAGCAGAAGGTATACTGGAGAGAATTATTGGGGAGAATTTCCCCAATATGGCAAAGGGAACGAGCATCAAAATTCAGGAGGTTCAGAGAACGCCACTCAAAATCAATAAGAATAGGCCCACACCCCATCACCTAATAGTAAAATTTACAAGTCTCAGTGACAAAGAGAAAATCCTGAAAGCAGCCCGGGAAAAGAAGTCTGTAACATACAATGGTAAAAATATTAGATTGGCAGCTGACTTATCCACAGAGACCTGGCAGGCCAGAAAGAGCTGGCATGATATTTTCAGAGCACTAAATGAGAAAAACATGCAGCCAAGAATACTATATCCAGCTAGGCTATCATTGAAAATAGATGGAGAGATTAAAAGCTTCCAGGACAAACAAAAACTGAAAGAATTTGCAAACACCAAACCAGCTCTACAGGAAATCTTGAAAGGGGTCCTCTAAGCAAAGAGAGAGCCTACAAGTAGTAGATCAGAAAGGAACAGAGACCATATACAGTAACAGTCACCTTACAGGCAATACAATGGCCCTAAATTCATATCTCTCAATAGTTACCCTTAATGTTAATGGACTAAATGCCCCTGTCAAAAGACACAGGCTATCAGAATGGATAAAAAAACAAAACCCATCTATATGTTGCATCCAAGAAACTCATTTTAAGCCCGAAGACACCTCCAGATTTAAAGTGAGGGGGTGGAAAAGAATTTACCATGCTAATGGACATCAGAAGAAAGCAGGAGTGGCAATCCTTATATCAGATCAATTAGATTTTAAGCCAAAGACTATGATAAGAGATGAGGAAGGACACTATATCATACTCAAAGGGTCTGTGCAACAAGAAGATTTAACAATTTTAAATATCTATGCCCCCAACGGGGGAGCAGCCAACTATATAAACCAATTAATAACAAAATCAAAGAAACACATAAACAATAATACAATAATAGTAGGGGACTTTAACACTCCCCTCACTGAAATGGACAGTTCATCCAAGCAAAAGATCAGCAAGAAAATAAAGGCCTTAAACGACACACTGGACCGGATGGACATCACAGATATATTCAGAACATTTCATCCCAAAGCAACAGAATACACATTCTTCTCTAGTGCACATGGAACATTCTCCAGAATAGATCACATCCTCGGTCCTAAATCAGGACTCAACCGGTATCAAAAGATTGGGATCATTCCCTGCATATTTTCAGACCACAATGCTCTAAAGCTAGAACTCAACCACAAAAGGAAGTTTGAAAAGAACCCAAATACATGGAGACTAAACAGCATCCTTCTAAAGAATGAATGGGTCAACCTGGAAATTAAAGAAGAATTGAAAAAAATCATGGAAACAAATGATAATGAAAATACAACGGTTCAAAATCTGTGGGACACAACAAAGGCAGTCCTGAGAGGAAAATATATAGCAGTACAAGCCTTTCTCAAGAAACAAGAAAGGTCTCAAATATACAACCTAACCCTACACCTAAAGGAGCTGGAGAAAGAACAAGAAAGAAACCCTAAGCCCAGCAGGAGAAGAGAAATCATAAAGATCAGAGCAGAAATCAATGAAATAGAAACCAAAAAAACAATAGAACAAATCAACGAAAGTAGGAGCTGGTTCTTTGAAAGAATTAATAAAATTGATAAACCCCTGGCCCGACTTATCAAAAAGAAAAGAGAAAGGACCCAAATAAATAAAATCATGAATGAAAGAGGAGAAATCACAACTAACACCAAAGAAATACAAACTATTATAAGAACATACTATGAGCAACTCTACGCCAATAAATTTGACAATCTGGAAGAAATGGATGCATTCCTAGAAACATATAAACTACCACAACTGAACCAGGAAGAAGTAGAAAGCCTGAACAGACCCATAACCAGTAAGGAGATTGAAACAGTCATTAAAAATCTCCAAACAAACAAAAGCCCAGGGCCAGACGGCTTCCCGTGGGAATTCTACCAAGCATGTAAAGAAGAACTAATTCCTATTCTCCTGAAACTGTTCCAAAAAATAGAAATGGAAGGAAAACTTCCAAACTCATTTTATGAGGCCAACATCACCTTGATCCCAAAACCAGACAAGGATCCCACCAAAAAAGAGAGCTATAGACCAATATCCTTGATGAACACAGATGCGAAAATACTCAACAAAATACTAGCCAATAGGATTCAACAGTACATTAAAAAGATTATTCACCACGACCAAGTGGGATTTATTCCAGGGCTGCAAGGTTGGTTCAACATCCGCAAATCAGTCAATGTGATACAACACATCAATAAAAGTAAGAACAAGAACCATATGATACTCTCAATAGATGCTGAAAAAGCATTTGACAAAGTACAGCATCCCTTCCTGATCAAAACTCTTCAAAGTGTAGGCATAGAGGGCACATACCTCAATATCATCAAAGCCATCTATGAAAAACCCACCGCAAATATCATTCTCAATGGAGAAAAACTGAAAGCTTTCCCGCTAAGGTCAGGAACACGGCAGGGATGTCCATTATCACCACTGCTGTTCAACATAGTACTAGAGGTCCTAGGCTCAGCAATCAGACAACAAAAGGAAATTAAAGGCATCCAAATCGGCAAAGAAGAAGTCAAATTATCACTCTTCGCAGATGATATGATACTATATGTGGAAAACCCAAAAGACTCCACTCCAAAACTGCTAGAACTTATACAGGAATTCAGTAAAGTGTCAGGATATAAAATCAATGCACAGAAATCATTTGCATTTCTCTACACCAACAACAAGACAGAAGAAAGAGAAATTAAGGAGTCAATCCCATTTACAATTGCACCCAAAACCATAAGATACCTAGGAATAAACCTAACCAAAGAGACACAGAATCTATACTCAGAAAACTATAAAGTACTCATGAAAGAAATTGAGGAAGACACAAAGAAATGGAAAAATGTTCCATGCTCCTGGATTGGAAGAATAAATATTGTGAAAATGTCTATGCTACCTAAAGCAATCTACACATTTAATGCAATTCCTATCAAAGTACCATCCATCTTTTTCAAAGAAATGGAACAAATAATTCTAAAATTTATATGGAACCAGAAAAGACCTCGAATCGCCAAAGGGATATTGAAAAAGAAAGCCAACGTTGGTGGCATCACAATTCCGGACTTCAAGCTCTATTACAAAGCTGTCATCATCAAGACAGCATGGTACTGGCACAAAAACAGACACATAGATCAATGGAACATAATACAGAGCCCAGAAATAGACCCTCAACTCTATGGCCAACTAATCTTCGACAAAGCAGGAAAGAATGTCCAATGGAAAAAAGATAGCCTCTTCAATCAATGGTGCTGGGAAAATTGGACAGCCACATGCAGAAAAATGAAATTGGACCATTTCCTTACACCACACACAAAAATAGACTCAAAATGGTTGAAGGACCTCAATGTGCGAAAGGAATCCATCAAAATCCTTGAGGAGAACACAGGCAGCAACTTCTTCGACCTCAGCCGCAGCAACATCTTCCTAGGAACAACACCAAAGGCAAGGGAATCAAGGGCAAAAATGAACTATTGGGATTTCATCAAGATCAAAAGCTTTTGCACAGCAAAGGAAACAGTTAACAAAATCAAAAGACAACTGACAGAATGGGAGAAGATATTTGCAAACGATATCAGATAAAGGACTAGTGTCCAGAATCTCTAAAGAACTTAGCAAACTCAACACCCAAAGAACAAATAATCCAATCAAGAAATGGGCAGAGGACATGAGCAGACATTTCTGCAAAGAAGACATCCAGATGGCCCTCAGACACATGAAAAAGTGCTCCATATCACTCGGCATCAGGGAAATACAAATCAAAACCACAATGCGATATCACCTCACACCAGTCAGAATGGCTAAAATCAACAAGTCAGGAAATGACAGATGCTGGCGAGGATGCGGAGAAAGGGGAACCCTCCTACACTGTTGGTGGGAATGCAAGCTGGTGCAGCCACTCCGGAAAACAGCATGGAGGTTCCTCAAAATGTTGAAAATAGAACTGCCCTATGACCCAGCAATTGCACTACTGGGTATTTACCCTAAAGATAACAAACGTAGTGATCCAAAGGGGCACGTGCACCCGAATGTTTATAGCAGCAATGTCCACAATAGCCAAACTATGGAAAGAACCTAGATGTCCATCAACAGATGAATGGATCAAGAAGATGTGGTATATATACACAATGGAATACTATGCAGCCATCAAAAGTAATGAAATCTTGCCATTTGCGACAACATGGATGGAACTAGAGCGTATCATGCTTAGCGAAATAAGTCAAGCAGAGAAAGACAACTATCATATGATCTCCCTGATATGAGGAAGTGGTGATGCAACATGGGGGCTTAAGTGCATACGAGAAGAATAAATGAAACAAGATGGGATTGGGAGGGAGACAAACCATAAGTGACTCTTAATCTCACAAAACAAACTGAGGGTTGCTGGGGGGAGGGGGTTTGGGAGAAGGGGGTGGGATTATGGACATTGGGGAGGGTATGTGCTTTGGTGAGTGCTGTGAAGTGTGTAAACCTGGTGATTCACAGACCTGTACCCCTGGGGATAAAAATATATGTTCATAAAAAATAAAAAATTAAATAAAAAAAATTAAAAAATAAAAAATAAATAAATAAACATGTTACTTAGAAAAGCCCGTTATGAAAGGGAAAAAAAAAATAAAAATAAAATCATGCACCATAAAAGAAAAAGAAAATTATTAACTCGTAAAAATTTAAAAACTTCTGATTGTTGAAAACGTCATTAATAAAATAAAAAGCAAACCAAACACTTGCAGAAATTATTTTTATTATATGAGATAATAAAGAACTTGAGACCAAAGGTGTATAGAAACTCCTACAACTCAATATTAAGTAAATGATTAGCAAAATATCTAAAATTACTTTTCAGAGAAGTTACACAAATGACTAATAAAGAAATGAAAAGATGTTCACCATCACTTGTCTTTTGGGAAAGGCAACTTAAAATCATAATCAGGTGCCACTATATAGTGACTAAAATGCTCAAAATGAAGACAATTGACTATATCAAGTGTTGGCAAAAATATGTATCTAAAAGAATTGTCCTGTATTTCTTGTGAAAATACAGAATGATACATTTTGGAAGTCATTTTGGCAGTTTCTTTTCATTTTTTTATTTGAGTATGGTTTATATACAATGTTGCATTAATTGCAGGTGTCCAACATAGTAATTCAATCTCTATACTTTATGCTGTGCTCACCACAAGTGTAGCTACCATCTGTCACCATACAACACTATTACCATATCATTGGCTCTATTCTTTATGCTGGGCCTTTTATTCCCATGACTAATTCATCTCATAACTGGAAGCCTGTATCTTTCCTTTTTACTCTTTTTATTCATCTTCCACCCTCTTCCCTCTGGCAACCACCAGTTTGTTTTCTGTAGTTACAGGTCTCATTCCCCTTTTTGTTTGTTTATACTTTTTTTTTTTTTTTTTTTTTAGATTCCACATATGAGTGAAATCGTATTTTTTTTTCTTCCTCAGTTTGATTTATTTCACTTAGCATAATACACTCCAGGTCCATCTATGTTGTTGTAAATACCATATGATCCAATAATTCCACTACCGAGTACTTACCCAAATAAAATGAAAACACTAATTCAAAAAGATAAATGCATCCTAAAGTTTACTGCAGCATTATTTAATGGTAGCCAAAATTTGGAAGCAACCTTCCAAGTGTCCATTCATAGAAGAATGGATAAAGAACACACACACACGCACACACACACTGGAACATTGGCAATTTCTTTTAAGCTAAATATACATTTACCATGATGATGCAGTTCGATACCGAAGAGAAATTCAAACATATGTACATAAAGTCTGGTAAATAAATATTCACAGCAGCTTTATTCATTATAGTCTAAAACTGGAAACAATTCAATTGTCCATCAAGAGGTAAGTAGATCAAAAAACTGTGTCGTATCTTACAGTGAAATATTATTCAATAATAAAATAGAACAAACTACTGAGACACACAAAATAGATGAATCTCCAAAAACATTATGCTCAGCAAAAGAAGTAGGACACCAAAGACTATCTACTGTATGATTCATTTATGTGAAACATCACAACAGCAAAATTCATCTACAGAGACAGAAAGCAAATCAGTAGTTGCTGGGAGTACAGGCTCAGCATTGGGTGGGAGTAAATGTGGTACTTTTTGAGGAGATGGAGACCTTCTATATATTATCTGTACTGGTGGTTACATGAATATTTAAACTTGTCAAAATTATAAACTAATATATTTTTAAAATGGTTGCATTTTAGGGATGCCTTTGTGGCTCAGTCGGTTAAGCGTCTGCCTTTGGCTCAGGTCGTGATCCCAGGGTCTTGGAATCGAGTCCCGTATTGGGCTCAATTGGGCTCGATTGGGCTGATTCTGCTAAGCCCACAGCCTGCTTCTTCCTCATCCTCTGCCAATCAACTGCTTAGGCTCTCTCACTTGGTCTGTCACTCTGGCAAAGCAATAAAATATAAATAAAATAAAATGGGTGCATTTTATTGTACATAAATTATACATCAACAAAGGTGACTTAAAAAGCACTTCACAACAATATCTTTGTATTTCAGTCTCTCATTTCTAACCAGTACTTACTTGAAAATAATAACTATATATTATATTTCCATCTACTAGTACCGCCCAGTGGAGAATATGAGAAACAGATATTTGATGAATAAGAGGATAAATATTTGAATAAAGGAATGAATGACTAATATATTCAGATAAAAGAATAAGACAAAACTTTAAAAATAAATAATATTTTAGCAAGCATCATGGAAAGACTTTCTAACTGTTCCTCTGTAAATATACAACGAGATCATGCCTCATAACCCACCATTAGAGACAATTAACTTTGGATAAGAGGCATTCCTTCATCAGAGTCAAGAGGTTCTTTAAAAGATTTTTTAATTTTTTAATTCTTATTTTATTTATTTATTTATCTTTGAATTTTTTATCCATTTGAGAGACCAAGTGAGCAGGGAGAGGAGCAGGGGAGAGGGACAAGCAAACTCTGTGCCAAACATGGAGCCCAAAGTGGGGCTTGATTCTACAACCCTGAAATCATATCTGAGTCAAAATCGAGAGTTGGATGCCTAAGTGACTGAGTCACCCAGGTGCCACCATAGATTCCAGTTTTTAAATGTATGTACTTTTGAAAAAAAATAAAATATTGTGTCACTAATAACAACTAATATTAACACATCAATTTTCTAGTATTTCCAGGAAGCAACCTTTAGAACAGGTAAGAAATTCTTCCATTTGCTTTGGACAACATAGAAAATGGGAAGTTGTATAGTCTTATTGCTGGAGATAATTGGCCCAAGTGGCATGTCATGGGAACATTCCCAAAGAGGATTCTTTGGGACAGTGGCCAACACTAGGCTTTTCTGTGAGAGGAGCCCAGAATGTGATGCTTCTCAAACTATTAACTTTCATTTCCTCAAAAATCCTATTTCAGGGTTAAAATCTACTGTTGTTACCCTTCCACATGATTTAACAAAACAAACAATAAATTTACTTGAAGTTAGTTGGTAGTAGGAAAGGAAAACCACCCTTAAGTCTTGGAAGATGTTTCTTTTCTTCCAGAATGTTCATGTAAAATACAAATCATGTAGATGGCACACATAATTCACTTAAAATTTCGTATACTATGGCAGAGAAAATATACATCAAACTACATTTCGTGTTCTTCCTCCTAGGACACAAGAAACACTACTTCCCAGAAGCTTTGCAGTTAGGCATTGTGCTGAACTAACTCTGGAAATTAACTGAGTCACTTGTGGAGACAGGGGAAAATCCTTTCAAAATTCTTTTGTCCCCCTCTTCTTCCCCTGCCTCGGTAATTGGTCACACTTGACCAAGACACTGGAGGCTGCATGTTTGGAGTACGTGGGTGGGCTGCAGAGCAGAGCACCCAACTGCCCTTGCCAGTTACCTTTGGACGTTTAACAAGATTAGAAACAACTTGTTATGCATCATCCCTGAGATGTGAATTAATTTAGCCTATGCCGACTAATAGTTGGCCAATGTTTTATATAAAATAACTACTAGGATTTCCTTTTTAAAAAATCTATATTAGAATCACAAACATAAAAAGGGAAAAAAACCCTCTTGAATTAGGGAGGATAATGGGAGTTTCTTCAAAGGTCCCCTCATTGGTCCATTTAAAATAGTATCATTTCCTATTTTCTAAACTTGTCAATTTATTTCTACTTATTTTTAGTATCATAGGAAGTCTCCAAATGCCTGGCAAGTCTAATTACATTTGAAGCATAAAATCAGCATCATTGACAAATAAGTATACTAATTGAAATACAGTAAGATTTGTGTACATATATAAATATAAGGTTTAACATGAAAGAATATGGAAAGTGGTAGGCATATTTAATTTTTTTACCTTACTTGTGATCTCCCCAAATCCTTATTCATTTTACTGAACTATTTTACATCATAGTTCTATGTAAAAGGTTTGTAAAATGCATCAAAGAAAAAGATGAGACTTCTCAAGAAGTAGCTAACCAAAAAGATGACACATTTTTTCCAAAATATAATGTAATATTTATACCCTATACAGCAGAAGTCAGCAAACTTTACCTGAAAAGGGCAAGAAAGTAACTATTTTAGGTTTTGTAGGCCACATATAGTTTCTGTCAAATATTCCTTTGTGTGTGTGTGTGTGTGTGTGTGTGTGTGTGTCTGTAAAAATAGAGAAACCATTCTTAGCACCCAACACACGAAAAGAGGCCAAGAGTCCCATCTGGCCCAAGGCTATAGTTTTCCTTCTGTCCTCTAAAGAGTTTGCTTCATTAATAGCTATAATAATGTTACCTTAGCACTTCTCTTTTGAAGTCACCATTTAAAGGAGAAGACAAATACCTCAACAGATTTGAACATTGCTGAGTTTCTCTGAGTATTTGTATTTGCAAAACTTTCTATTCCCACGAAAAACTACCTTTTGCCTAAAGGTTGAGCTCCTTATCTTTCCTTGGTTATTGTTAGAATCTGGATATTAGTGAACAGTTACTACTAAATAATCTCACTGAAGGGTGCACACCCAGTCATTGTGCAAGTAGCAGTGGCCCAGTCTCTCTCTAGGTCCCAGCAGCATCCAAGCTTCCAATTCTTGTATTCAAGCCACTTCCTCATCTTTATGTTCCTTTATAGAAAACACCTTATTACTCCAGACTTTGAGCTTCTAAAGAGGGACCTGTAGTGCCTTAAATACTCTCCTTGGAGGTAAGGGTCTTCTATTCAATTAACTGAAATGTAGAAGTCAGTAGGTATTTAGTTAATTCTTTGAATTATTTTTTTTTTATTTTGTTGCCTAGTATCATGTTAAAGCATCTATATCTGCAAGAAATCAAGTATATTTGGGAAAATCTAAACGCCCCACAACAATGGAGGAAAGTATAAGAATATCTCTCAATCCACAGTTGTGAAAGGGATCCTACCAACTCCTGATGTCGGCATGCCCTAAGTACTCTGTGGGGATTTCAGAAAGTCATTAGACATCAGGACCTAGGTCTCCTTTCATGCAGCATAAAACTCTTGCAGACTGAGGGGCTGTTACATTACAGTAATCCACGTCCAGTACTTGGTAATGCCAGAATCCCTCAGAAATGAACTTTCCACACCAGTTCGTAGGGAAGCAGGTCATGCCAAAAAGAACACTAGCCTGGATTCAGACTGACAAAAAATTAAATCCTAAATCCACCCCCCTCCCATCCCTATCTATCAGCTGAATGACCTGGAGCAAAGGAATTTATCTTTCTGAGGCAGGATTTTTCCCCCCATATGTGTGGGTAATAATTCCCATCTTAAATGGTGTTAAGAAGATTAAATTAAATAATGCACACAGGAAAAGTCACACATAGGGGCTATGATTTTACTCACGAGTCCTTGAAGACATTGGGTTAGTCTAGCACCTTCCTGGAGTCCATATGAGATGAGGACTGATTAAGCATGAAGCCTTCTTATACTGTGTCATGCAATCTAAATTAAGATCACATTGCAAGGTGGAAAAATATTATTATATAAGACTTTCCTGTTTTAATTGAGTTCTGTTACCAAGGGTTTCCCTCTATTTTTAATTTTCCTTCTATCTTTAATCTTTCTAACTTGGAACTTCAAAATGAGGTTAACTGCTTAGACTCTACTGTTAACTCTGAACCACTATGTGAAGCTCTCAGATCCTAATCTTTAACAGGTTTTATTGGGAGAAGACATTTCACTTGCCTAGTAAATGTCATTTTACAAAGATGTGTAGGAGATAATGGAAATGCTGATCCTTTAACCATTGGGGTGACTCATATTGAGTAGAGAAGGATAGATTTCTCCAAGCATTGTAATTTCTTACCCAAACTGCCTGGTTGTTCTATCCTAGGCCTACCTGTCTACCCTTCAGAACTTTTTAAGAAACTCTAAAAATAGCCCACTTGGTGTATTCAAAACAAACCTACCAGATCCTCTAGTGAATTCCACGGTAAAAAGTGATAGTAAAAATAATAATAATAGCAAAAAATTAAATCAATGCTTAGTATAGCATGTACATTAAAAAATTATCTCATCCAACATTTACCGGAACTTTATTTTCAGTTGTACTCAGTTTAGCACTATGCTTTATCTTTCGTTTGCAGAGTGTCCTGGTAGAACACTCAAGTAAAGCCTTGACTAAATTTGCTAAGGCCTTGGTAACCCCTTCTCGAAGTTGCTGGTCTCTGATTACACCTTCAGGTGCCTCCAGAATCACTAGTTTTCCACCTACCTGAACATAAATATCATCCCTGATCAAGTCTTCCAAATTTCAGATGTAACAATAGTAGCTCAACTCAAGACACAGATCACAGTGCCATTTTGAAAAGAGTAACATAGACATCTGATTATCTCTTCAAAGGCTTTCTCTTTACCACTAGGAAGATTTGCCTTATGCCATCTAAGCTGTTGTTTAAGCCCTTGTCCCAGATGGGAAAAATAAGCAAAGCAGGGTGTGTCTAGGGGGTTCTAATCTTGGTTGAGGTCTGCAAGATCTAGCTGAGTAATGGAGAATCTAGAGCTGGCCCCTGATTACAAGATTTGCAAAGAGAAATAGAAGTTTGGGTCACTTCAAGGAAAAAAAGTAAGAATAAAGTGTTACTATCCATGGATCTTTAAAGATGTGCAACCATAGTTAGGTCAGTCAGAAAGGGTGAATTTAGGAGCGGAGCCTGATACTACTTCTTAGTACCACAAAAAAAAAAATAGAGTATTGTATATGGTACTTGTAAAAAATGTATGGGTGGTGGTAAGTTTCTTCTATGGCAAAGCCACTTACATATTTAAAAGTAGCTACAGTCTTCTTATGCTCTTATTATGTGTGATTGAAGCCCTTGTCTAATTTACTAGAAGGATTCCTTCTTGTTCTTACAGGTCCACTCCTGCTACCAAATCAATGATCAAATGCCATTCTTGCAAAAGAGCAAAGGCACAAGAGCAACAGTATATCTTTGACTATAGTGTTCTCTAAGGTTCCATAAGAGATTTCCAGTGTCTCAACTCAGGTTTGTAGGGGATTTCTAATACTTCCAAGTTCTTATATCCCAACATGGGACATTGGGCATCTATCAAGATATCAGAAACCATCCAGAGTATCTCATCAGTGTCCAGGATGGATATGCAAATCATTAACAATATTCCTAGAATACTCTGTATAAAGCTGTGATTAAGATTCTTTTTTCTAGTCTACAGAGAAAAACAATAAATGATATGTTTCTGACATGGAAAATGCCAGAGTCCCAAATACTACCTGCTTGGAACAAAATGTTTCCCTGTTGGATGTTTTTTAAACATACCTTAAATTAGGAGAAATGGATGCTTTTATAAGATCTTTATTTTGTGCTTTCCCAAGGAAAATATTCTATCAGTTCCAAAGAAAAGCAGCATTTTATCATTTTTTATTCAACATTATACAAACAAATTTCTATTAAAGTTACAATTGTCCTTAATTTCAGGTACCATTTAAAAATCTCATGAGCACAGATTTTTTTTTAATACAGTGTTTGAGAAAAACACTGTATAAGATTTAAACTCTCTTCCTTTCAGTTGTGCTAGATATGGACTAAGAATGTGGTATAGTCTCCAATTACCTCCTGTAACTATTAGGAATCAAAACTTCAAAAAAAATTATTAATCTTAGAGAGACAGAGAGAGCATGCTTGTGCACATGTGTGAACAGGGGAGGGGCAGAGGGAGAGAGAGAGAATCCCAAGCACGTTCCATGCAAGACGAGTGCTGAGCTCTATCTCAGGACGCCAAGATCACCACCAGAGTTGAAATCGAAAGTCTGACGCTTAACCGAATAAGCCACCCAGGTGCCTGTAGGAATCAAATCTTTTAATTAAGCATGGAAACAGAGAACATAAACAGAAAATTGGTGGAGGCACCTACAGAATTCATCATGTCCCCAGAACTATATCATCCTGTTCTGAAAGCCTTCTAGTAAAGGCAGTTTCAATTTATTTTAATAACTGGAGATAAAATTTAACTCTCAGACATGCTGTGAAGTTCTTCCTTCTGACTAGCATAAACCCCTCTTGCTGCAGTTTTAGCTCACCTCCTGCAGCTGGATCCTTTGTGATCAGAAAGAACAGCTGGTCTCCATCATCCTTATAATAACCATTCATATTCCCAAAGTTATACTGCCCTTGGGCTTCCTCTTCTCTAGACTAAAAAGCCCTGTTCCTTTAACCTTTCCTCAGAGGACCTATTTTTCAGCCATTTCATCATTTCTGTTGATTGCTTCTGGACTCTCTCCAAACTCTGTATCTTCTGTCAGTTGTGCTTTTTTCAGACTAGAGCAGGATTTGATTGAGGACCTTGCCATTGAGAAAGGATCACTTCCTGCTCTTACAGATGGGCTCCTGCTAACAGAACGATGAAGACCAAAAACCAGACTCACAAAACCCTAAATTGCCCTCCTATTCCTACTGCTACCCCCACTCTCTGCCCTCCACAATATCAGTAGAGATGGAATGATTTCATAATCAGGAAAATTATGAAATGGGGCAAGTCAGGTTTCAGAGACATGCCATCTTTGCCTTCAGCATCTTTCCTTTCTCATGCCTCCCATTGCTGTCTCTGACTTTGTTGGGTTATCTCTCTCACCAGCCTTTGAACATTTACAAATCTACATCTACAGCCTTTGTAGCAGCTCCCTGACTCATGGAAAGCCCTCCAGATATCCCTTTTCATGCCCCCCTCTTCCTTCCCACTTTCCCCATGCTATGAGGGCTCCTTTCAGTGCAAGTAAAAGAAATTCAGCTCAAATTATTTATAAAAGAGAGATGCCTATACTGTTCAGTTTTGAAATTTTGTGAGCTTCACATAAATGTTAAAATATATGTACTTTTCTACAATTTTCTTGTGCTTCCAGTCATAGTACACTCATGAATATTATGTATGTACATCCAATACCTAAAGTGCATTTATTTTTTACTTCTGTTTAGCATTACAGCATGTAAGTTATTGCTGTTGTTGAACTTACTTGTCAATGAACAATAAGATTATTTCCAGATCTTGTTATTTTAAAACAAGCTGTTATGAAATTTTTGTAGTATTTCTGTGTACATATGTGCAAGATGTTCTCTAGAGTACATCCCTAGGAATGGAATTACTCAGCCACTCAGTCATTAAGTATGTGGAGGTTTTTTTTTTTTTTTTTTTTTTTGTCTCTCTCTCTCTTTTTAAGACTTATTTATTTGTTTGAGAGAGAGCATGCAAGCATGAAGGGGAGGTAAGGGAGAGGGACAGACTCTCAGGCAGATCCCATGCTATGTGCAGAGCCCATCACAGAGCTCCATCTCATGGCTCTGAGATTGTGACCTGAGCTGAAATCAAGAGTAGGACACTCAACCAACTGAGTCACCCAGATGCCCACATATGTGGATTTTCAGCCATAACAGAGTTCAATAATTTCCCCAAGTGGTTGGAACGATTTACATTGCCACCAGCAGTGTATGAGTTCTTACTGCTCTACTTTCTCTCCAACATTTTTTATTGTCTGGTTTTTTAATTTTGAAAATCTGACATGGACTAAATGATATTCTAATGAGTTTTCTTTATTTCAAACCCCAGTGTGGGACTTGAATTCACAACCCCAAGATCAAGACCTGAACTGAGATCAAGAGTTAGAGGCTTACCAACTGAGCCATCCAGATACCCATCATTGTGGTTTTAATTTGCATACCTCTGGTGACTAATATCAAGAATCTTAACATGTATTCATTAAAAACTGTGGTTTTCTTTTGTTTAATTATTCACCTTTTTTTTCCTCAGCTTGTTTCTCTTTTTCTGTTGATTTACAGAAAGATCATATACATATTTTCTAAATAAGTATGTGGGTATGCACATTCTAGACATTATCCAATGCATGTGTTGCAAAATAGCAAATGGCTTATCTTTTATCTGTTTTCTTTGATTAACAAAAGCTCCAAATGTGGCAGATGATTTTTTTTTCACTTGTGCAGTATGCTCTTGGAGTCTTATTTAAGAAATCTTTCCCTAACTCAATATTATAAGGATATCCAAATACAAGAATATATTTTTTTAAGTTTTGAACTTTTTATTTCATGTTTAAATTTTTAATTTATCTGTCATTTATTTGTGTATGGTATGAAATAGGAATTCAGTCTATTTTTATACATGAATAAAAAATTTTCACTTTATCGGGCGCCTGGGTGGCTCAGTGGGTTAAGCCGCTGCCTTCGGCTCAGGTCATGATCTCAGGGTCCTGGGATCGAGTCCCGCATCGGGCTCTCTGCTCAGCGGGGAACCTGCTTCCTCCTCTCTCTCTGCCTGCCTCTCTGTCTACTTGTGATCTCCCTCTGTCAAATAAATAAATAAAATCTTTAAAAAAAAAAAATTTCACTTTATCATTTATTAAAGCATTTATCTTCAATGCCAGTTCTGTCAGTTCTGTCATACAGTAAGATCCCATATATATGTGGATCATATTTTGGACCTTTATTCTGTTCCATTAATGATCTGTCAGTTCAAATATAATTCCTCATTGTTCTAACTGTCTTAGTTTTCCACACTATATTATCCTTATTCTTCTTGGGCCTTTGCTCTTCCACTAAATTTTAAATTCAACTTTTCAATCTACACACACACACACACACACACACACACACACACACACGCAGAACCCTATATTTTTGCCTGGAAATGCATTGCATCCATAAATGAATTTGTGGACAAGATGACACATCTTTAAGCTGCTAAATCACTCAATCCATGAATATGGTATATCTTTCCATCTATTGGTTTACTTTCATGTCTTTCACTAAATTTTTATAATGGTCTTCATAATAGTTTATATATCTTTTATTGTATTTGTTCCTAGATACTTTATTCTTTTGTGTAAAAAATAAATGTTTTAAAATAATGTTGCATTTATTAATGGTTGTTGCCAGTGTATAAAAATACAATTGAGTTTTTATCTTGAATTCATTAAATTTGCTAAGCTCTTAATAATCCTAGTTATCTCTACATTCCTTTTGATTTTCTATTTCAACAACCATGTCATCTACATATGAGTTTTAATTTACTATTCCATGGAATCTTACTTCTTATTATTTTATTTTATTGATTCAGGAAAAGATTGAAAATAAATGGTAGTTAGAGGCATTATTTTCCTCTTATTGGTATTAAATTTTTATTATCAATTATATTTAATATAAAGTTTTTTATAGATACTATAATATTCCCACATATTCCTAATGTTCTAAAAAAATTTTAATGTCATGAATCAGTATTGAATTTTATTACATACTGTTTCTGCATCTAAGAAATAATGTTTCTTGATTTGCTTATATAATTTGATTACATTTGTAGTTTTTCTAACATTAAACAAGTCAGGCATTCCTGAAGAAACCCATTTGGCCAAGATGTATTATGTTTTTAATGCATTGATGATTTTATTTTGCTAATATTTTATTAATATAATCTATTTTCATAAATTATATTAACTAATAATTTTTCTTTTACTCTTCTTGTCTGTTTTTTTGTGTCAAAGTTACATTAAACTCATAAAGTGAATTTTGGAATGGTTCTATTTTTTTATTCTCTGGAGGATGTTTTGTTAGATTTTAATGATCTGTTCCTTGAGTATGTGTAGAACCTCAGTTATAAATTGGGACTTCTTTTTTCTACTTTGAGGAAAAAATGACTGTTGATTATTTAAAGTTGTAGAACTTATTGTATAAGTTTGTTTAGTTAGATCTTTAGGGAATTTTCCCATTTTATCTAAACTTTAAAATTTATTTCCACAAAGCTGATCATAACATTCTCTTCTTATATTTTAATGTCTGCTACATCTTCAACTTTATCAAAAATTTTCCTTAATGTTTCTGATGTCTTTTTTAAATCAACCTTTATCAGTGTTTAATAATTTTACTTTTCTCAAAAAACTTTATTTGGATTATACTGAACTTTCTATTCTATTGTTCTACTGTATACTATTATTACTATGATTTCCTTCCTTTACTTCATTTGTTCTTTGTTAAGGTTTTCTTTTACTATTTCTAAAGTTAGTTACTTAATTTTGATTTTCAACCTTCCTTTTGTCCTTATGTAAGGACAATATACAGCCCATTCATCTTTCTTACTGGCACAAAAGTAGTGATAATAGCAAGGTTATCTTAACATTCAATTCTGATTATTTTCATTTTTTTTAAGATTTTTATTTATTTATTTGACAGATCACAAGTGGGCAGAGAGACAGGCAGAGACAGAGAGAGGGGGAATCAGGCTCCCTGCTGAGCAGAGAGCCTGATGCGGGGCTCAATCCCAGGACCCTGGGATCATGACCTGAGCCGAAGACAGAGGCTTTAGCCCACTGAACCACCCAGGTGCCCCCAATTCTGATTATTTTCTAATTTCCATTACAGTTTCTTTTTGATTCATTATGGTTTATTTTTGGTCCATAAATTATTTGGAAATAATAAAATTTAAAGTATGTAATTATTTAGTTGTTATATATTTTTGTTATAACTTATTTGTCCTGTGGTGATGAAGTTTGAATAGCAGTGTTTTAAAATTTACTGAGATTTGTTTTATGATGGTCGGTTGTTACTGATATTCAGTATGAGCTTTAAAAACAAGCATGTCCTCCAATTTTTGAAATATATGTTCTACACAGATTGATCTTATTTACTATTGTATTCAAATTTTCTTTATCCTTACTAATTTTAGTCTACTGAATCTATAGATAACCGAGAGAGAAGAATTATTTTGATTATGTCACTTTTTTCTTGTAGTCTATCATTTATTTGCTAGATACAGTTTGTGACTCTTACTAAATTCATGTAAGGTATCTCCTCCTAGTGAGTTAAAGTGTTTATCATTAGGAAGCAATACATTTATGTCTGGTAATGTTTCTTGCCTTAAATTTTAATTTGTCTAATCAAAATACAACATTACTAGGTTATACAAGGTCAATATCTTTGTGTGGCATCTTTTTCTAAGTATTTGTATGAAAAATATATTCTTATTTTCAGTGTGTAACTTATAAGTGTATATATAGGCTTAATTAATATCCATAGTATTTTTTAAAGATTTTATTTATTTGTCAGAGAGAGAGAAAGAGAGCACAAGCAGGGAGAGTGGCAGGCAGAAGCAGAGAGAGAAGCTGTCTCCCCAATGAGCAAGGAGCCTAATTCAGGACTCAATCCCAGGACCCCGGGATCATGACCTGAGCTGAAGGCAGCCGCTTAACCTACTTACTTGATTTTAACCTACTGAGCCACCCAGGCATCCCTATATATATATAATTTATATATATAATTTACCACCTTGTATCAGTTAGAATGGCCAAAATTAGCAAGACAGTAAGCTCATAACAAGTGTTGGAGAGGATGTGGAGAAAGGGCAACCCTCTTACACTGTTGGTGAGAATGCAAGTTGGTACAGCCACTTTGGAAAACAGTGTGGAGATTTCTTAAGAAATTAAAAATAGAGATTCCCTTTGGCCCTGCAATTGCATTACTGGATATTTACTCCAAAGATAAAGATGTAGTGAAAAGAAGGGCCATCTGTACCCCAGTGTTCATAACAGCAATGGCCACAGTCACCAAACTGCGGAAAGAGCCAAGATGCCCTTCAATAGACAAATGGGTAAAGAAGATATGGCCCATATATACAATGGAGTATTATGCCTCCAATCACAAAGGATGAATACCCAACTTTTGTATCAACATGGACAGGACTGGAAGAGATTATGCTGAGTGAAATAAGTCAAGTAGAAAGAATCAATTATCATATGGTTTCACTTACTTGTGGATCCTAAGGAATAACACGGAAGACATTGGGAGATGGAGAAGAGAAGTGAGATGGGGGAAATCGGAGGCAGGGACAAACCATGAGTGACTCTGAACTCTGAAAAATAAACTGAGGGTTTTGGAGGGGAAGAGGTGGAGGTAAGGTAAGCCTGGTGGTGGGTATTACAGAAAGCATGTATTGCATGGAGCACTGGGTGTGGTGTATAAACAATGAATTTTGGAACACTGAAAAAAATAAAATTCAAGAATATATATAATTAAAAATATTGCAAGTTAATATGTTTGTCTTTATTTCTGATTTTGTGGGGTTTTTTTTTTTCTTTCTACTTTTTCCTGTTTCTTTCTTTGTAATTTTTTTCTTCTTTGTTTCTTTCAAGGAATTTTTGCTTAGATCTTGTTTTGTTTTGGGGCGGGGAAAGTTCTGTACATTTATTTTGTCATTCATGTATTAAGATTTTTTTTTTTTTAATGGGCCAGAAACAGTGGATAAAAGTCTACTAGGTCTGTGGTAGTCACGACAGTTGACAGCTATTTACCAAATATTTCCAGCTCCCTTTCTTTCAGTGCTATGGCACAATTGTACTTTTTAAAAACTCTTCTCTGAACTTTAGGCTTCTCCAAGTGACCTCTTTGGACAAACGTATTGAACAAGGGAGTGATGGCTATTTTTTCAAGCAGAACTTTTAACATCCAGTGCACCACTCAAATGTTCTTTTCCTTTACAGGGTATTTGCTGAAGCATGTATTAGGATGAAATATGTCTGTCTCAGTCTTGAGCAGTCTCCCCATTCTACTATCAGGTATAGACAAAAAGGTGGTTAGGTATATAGTGTAGTGTAATTGAAAAATAAATCACAATAGTGTGAAGCCATTAGAAATTTGGTGATGTTTGCTAAAGAAGCATTATCTAACCTTTTTTGTTGTTGTTGTTAGTACACCAACTCTCATCTTTCTCCTCAAAAAATTACTTTGGTCGATTCTTGCAAGTGAGCAGATTTCAAAAGCTTGTATTTATAGTATCATTTCTGGAAGTCAATGTGTGTGTATGTACGTATATAATATATATATATCAAAGAATATTCAACCAATCCCAACAATAAACCTGGAGAGAGGAGAAATGTAGTACTTTATAAGAGAAAAAAAAATTTCCACGTGAATCATTAATTTTGAGAAGTGATGATTATCTACATGGACATCCCTGATGACCAGATTTACATTTTAAACTACTAAACCATCTATCAGGATGACCTTAGGCATCCCAAAGGTTAATCATCAGAAGGCCATATTCAGAGGGCCTGATGGCTGTCATTTAGAGAAGGTACTGTAGGCCATCTAAAGAAAAAAAATTAACTTACAAACTGAAATAATATAAATTTGACCCAAACGGAGAACAAAACTTCATCCCCAGAAAAAAGACCCTTGAGCAAAAGTAATTTAGAGTACTAATTCCCACACACTTTTGATGTGACCAGTGCTTTTTTTCTTTAAGAATAGTATATCAAATAGCTATTTTATCACAAAATTTAAAGTAGTTCTTAAATATTTATAATTAAATAGCAGGAGATGACTTGAGAGAAAAATCAATAAGCATTGTTTGGCAATCAGAAGGAAAAGAAGCCCCACAGAATAAGAATAAGTCAAAATATTACATTTGTTAGTAGCTTGGGCCCTGGGGGCAGACTGCCTACTTCAAATTAGGCATTTTCAATTAGCTAGCTTGTGACCTTAGTTAAATTACTTAACTTCTCTGACCCTCAGTGTCTTCATCTGTAAAATGGGGTAAGACCAGTATCCACTTGTTGGTGATGTTGTATAGTTTCAACAAATAAATACATCTAAAGTGCACAGACTGATGACTAGTACACAGTAATACTTTTTCATTTCAATAAACATTAGCTATCATTATTACTTGAATCTAAGCCTTCTAATCTTTTATGAATATATATACATTAATTTCATGAAATTCTTTACTGATCTTTCTAAATCTGCAACTTGTCCAATGTGTTATATTGTACCCTCATGCCTATATAACCCAATTAAAGATTCCTAAGATAAAATTAAATCATATGTATCATCAATTCCATCATCTCCTTATATCAACTGTGAAGTGAGCCACCCTCAAAACAAATTCAACCATCTACATTTATTTTACAAATTATTAACATATTTGAATATCTCCATCATATTCACAGTTACCTGGTTAATAAATATTTGTTCAACAAATACCTGGATCAAAAAATCCATGCACAAATACTTGGATCAATCAAATATACCAATATTTTATGAATTCAAAGAAGATGACTTTAACCAAAGAGGCTCAGCAGTCTTTATTTGGTTGATTTTTAATTTTGACATTTTTGGCTGAGTATGTATATTTGGCATATCCTTGGGTGGGTTTTACTGTGAGTTCACTTGCTTTTTCACATATTGTTTAAAGATTTCCACATCTAGACTAAAAGTATGATATAGTATTTCAGCCAGCAATTTGTAGTTCAGAAATTCTTATTACTATAGAAAGATCCTACCCACACATTTTCAAAGGGAAGGTTAATGAGACAGAGTGAACTGGGATTCTGGCTCTACGCCTCCCCCAAGACTAGATTTCAGTCTAGAGACTACTGCAAAAAATAAAAAGAGCAAAATTAGTTAGGTAAGATTCACCTGTTGTGCTCCAATTAGTGAGAAAACCAAGCCCTTTCCTCTTACCTAAGCCACACAAGTTCTATTAAGCCTGTTACTATTTGCAGCATATCTAAATACTATATATGCTATTCAGATTCCAGGTGAGGTAGCAGGACCTAAGTAATAGTTTAATTCAACAATCATTTATAAGAGTCTACTACCTATCAGGCACCGCTAAGGATATGAAGGTGAGAACACATGTATCTACCTCTGATGAACTTTTCAGCCAGGGTTTTAAGTGTGACAGCTTTATAAAAACTAACTTGATCCAATAACGTGTTAAGTGCCAACAACTTCAGGGGCATGAAGGATGGTGGGTGGCTTACCCTTAGGATCAGAGATGCCTTCTGGAGAAAAGGAGGCCCGCACTCCATCCTGAGGATCAGTATGTGTTAGGTAGGAAGAGAAGAGGGAAGAGCATGTTAGGCAAATTTACATTTGCATGAGCCATCCCGTCACTGGGTGGAGAGATGGGCACAAAAAAAGCATCCCGAGGTACTATAAGCCTAGAGAAACACATTATGATGTTTAGAAGGTAGGGTAAGCACGCTCAGCTGTGCTTTGGGGCACATGGCACACTGCAGTTTTAGTGTCTCCTCTTGTGGGGTGGTGCCATATGGTTAGTTCTGGCCAATAGGCTGTAGGGGGGAAGAACAGATGTCACTTCTGGGCTGGACTATGGGAGGGGTTCAGTGTGACCCGTCATCGTTCTGTCCTCTGCCAGGATGTTTGTGGAGGTATATGTATAGACGAAGATCTTACAAGAGCAATGATGGATGGAAAGCTGAATCTTCACAAGGAGGCTAATGCAGAAGACTTCTGGTGTCCTTCATAGCTACAGTATAACCCAGGCTATGTTGACTGAAATGGAGCAGTCAAGATTTAGTCTTGTGTATAAATGGAATAGAAGGGAGAGGAGATGAGTATGGCTCCCTCGTTTCTGGTTTGATAATTGGATGATTGAATGAGAGGGAAAATTCAAATGTAACAACTAGCTAAATAAATTTAGAAGTAGCAATCTGATGACCTATAGACTTTGAAGTACCTCTGTGTTACCCTGGTAGATGTGTTCAGCCAACAGGTAGGTCCATGAGCCGGAAGCTCAGTGGATTCTCAGGGCTAAAAATACAGATTTCAATGTTGTCTGTATGGCAGTTACAATTATGAGAATAAATAAGATCATCCAAAGAAGCTGTGAAGCAATTATCTAATGAATTTAGGCTAAGCAAATATTCTAAACTTCCAAAGTCAATTTCATCATCTCAATTACTGAGTTTGGCAAAACACACTTTTAATTTAGAAAACAAAAACTTTCATTGAGAGTTGCCATCCTCATAATTAGCAGTAAATTATTTTTCCTTAGTTTCAAATGAAGACTAAAACAAGAACGTAATGGACTTTTTGTATTACTGCCATGCAAGTCGGGTTTTTTTCCTACCTCTTCTTAGATTTGGGTAATTTCTTTGCCTATACAATAGATATTTCACATTCATTTTTGACTGTATGTTATTTTTCCATCTCACCATGAGTCTGGAATCCTGATTTTATCAAGGTTCCATACCACATAATCAGTAAAAAAACAAATATTAATTTAGGTGTGAACCAAAGTCTTGGAAGCAATATTCTTTTTAGAGGTCATTACCAAAAAAAGTGAACATAAAGATTATTGACGGCTGTGAATATTTCTCTTAAGCATATCAACCTTGCCAGTATTATCACAGAAAATACTACACTCTTCTTTATTTTTTAATTACTTTTTTATCTTCTTCTCTTCCTTTTTCTCCTCCTCCTCCTCCTCCTCCGTTCCCACTAAAATGTGAGCGCAGAGATAAGAGCGCTTGCTGGCCTTTTTCACCATTATATTCCCAGCAATGAACCTGGTGCAGGGCAGGTTTTCAATCAGCATCTGTTGAGTCTATTGAATGAAAGGATAACATAGCATAATAAAATAATCACTTTGTCTCCTATATTAGTATGAGGATATGATCACACTTTATTATAAAATAGAAATGTTAAAGGGCATTTAATCCTTCCATCTTTCATCCTCACCTTTCACTCACATGAAGATCCAATTTTTTGGCAAATTCTATTTATTGTGCCTTCAAAATATATCCCAGATTTGACCATTTCCCCAAGCTGTGCCACCCTCCTCTGAGCCCCTCCCTGCCTCTTTCTCTCCCTGGATTACCACTGTAGCTTCCTTACTGGTCTTGCCACTTCTATCCTGCCTGCCCACCCTCCCCTTCCCATCCACTCCAGGCTAATTTTGATATAGAGGTCAGAGTGATAGTTCAAAAATGTAAATCGGATCCCATCACTCCTCTGCTCAAAGACTTTCCATCTCACTCAACATAAAGGTCAACAGTGTTACAAAGGCTCATTGGGCCTTACTACAGCTGGCCAGTTGCCACCTTTTTGACCTTCTCTCCTGTTGCTGTCAAGAGATGTCATCTCTCTTGCTGCTGTCCCTTCTCTCCAGCTAATATAAAACTTCTGGCTTTTCTTTAAAGACCTCATGTATGGCTCCACCTCAGGACATTTGCACTTGCTGTTCCATCTGTTTGAAAGACTTTGCTTCCCAATACCCGTAGGGCTGACTCCCTCATGTTTTACAGGCCTTCACTCCAATTTCTTTTCTCGGCAAAGCATTGGTTGACTGCCCCATATAGAATCTCAGTGCCCTCCTCTGCATCCCCCACTTCTATCCCTATTTGTCCTCAGAGCATTATCACCATCCAACATATTATATATTTACCTGCCTATTTATTTATTGTCGTTCTCCTATGATAGAACATAACCTCCATGAAGACAGAGTTTTTGCCTCTTTTGTACCTGGTGTATCATCCAAAATAGTGTTTGACCCAGAAGAGACATAAAATAAGTTTTTTGAGTGAATGAACTGTAACTCTAAACACCTAAACCTTGGATCAACTCTGAGTCAATGAGAACTAACCTAATCAGTATCTCAGAAGACTCATAAAGACAGGAGTATGGGAAGCGGGGAGGTAATTTTCAATTCTAAGATAATTTTCAATTCAAAATTCTGGGCTATGACAGAACCTCTCAGTTCACATGCTATTCGGGCTCCTTTTCCTATCTAAATCTTGTAAGAGAACATTTCAACTATACAGCTTGTCCTAAACCCTAAACAGCCTGACTGGGGCCCAAGAACATGAAGTCTGAAAATTATTAGTGTTAAGTAGTGTTTTCTCTCACCACCTAAACTAAGAGTGTAGTGGAATAACAAGTCCAATGATACCATAAAATTTTGCTGCTTTTGTTATTATTTTTTTTCTTTTTTAGTGGTGGCTTCAGTGTAGAATTCAATGTATACAGTGCTTTTATCAAAATTATTTTAGTATTGTTGATATGAGAAGAAAGATGAAGGTGAGTGCATCAGTAAAATTATGATAAATAGTCTTACAAGGACAATTATAAGTTAGGTTCTAACATAATCTAACTTGTACTTCTTAAATATTTTAAATACAATTTATATTTTATAACTTCACAAAAGACTACAACGTTTGAGTGCCATATAGGCTTTGAAATATATTTTATCATCATTATATTGATGTCCTCATGTTTGCAGGTAATCATAGCATTTTCTATAAAAATATAAACATCTTGAGGACACTTTCACAATTTTCAATATTAACTGATAAGAGCTGCATTTTCATAGCTAAGACAAACAAATGAAATGAGTTCTCCAGAGTTTCTACAAGCCCAATTCCCAAAAAAACAAACCATTAAAATAATAAAATACAAACTCAGCCCCCTGGAAGACAAGAATGTAAATTTGCTTACACAAAAATTTAAAATAAATAGATGTACACACAAAACCATCAGTTTAGCCTTAAACTCAGACTGAAAGTATTTGCAGTTAAAACCATTCATCAGAGAATGTTTGATCTACTGCACTGAGTAGAAGATATTCAAGAACAGAAATGTGTATATTCCCTAGTGGTTAAATCAATAGGTAGTATAGGCAATTTGATCCCATGATAGATATCTATATGTTATTCACTTTTTATGCACAGACGTAGGTGGTCTTGGTTGCAGACCCACACTCTAGATAGAAAATGTTTGAGACAACTTAGAGCTCCAAACCTCAGCTATTATGAAATTGCAGGGCTAACTTGCTCCAGGATAGTTTAGTGGTGGGGCTTGGCCCTGAACTCATTATTCAGTAACCAAAAGCACTTGAACAAACACAAAAGACAGATAACACTTGCAAGTAATTAAACTAAGAATTGAACTAGGACTTTAATCCAGGACTTATATTTTATAAGCTCGGATCACAAATCACCCCTCCACAAATTATTTGGCTTTTCCTCTTGTATAAAACAAAGATTCAGAGAAGAGAATACTGGGTTGCATACCCCCTTTTCATGATATTTTCCTAATTTTATTTATTTGAAGTGAAATAATATATTGCATACTAATATCCATAGCTATTTCTTTTAATTAGCCACATGCTTTTGAACCCTTCCAACATCCCTACAGGATGAGTTATTTTTACTGCCACTTTAGCTGAGGATTTTGCTTCTCAGAAAACTTAAATAACTTGTCATATCCGCAGTTGGTAACTAAAGAGAAGGTTCATCTGACAGGAATGGCCTGGTTTTTCACCATCACCTTGCCATTTCAGAGTGCCTAGAGATCTCATTCCCAACCCCACCCCTCAACACACACACATGCAACACAAGGAGGTGCCACAGCTCACCCTTCCCCGAGGACCTGTGGCATCCTGGCTTATCAAAAGAGTTAACTCACTTCCTTGCGTGGAAAGGGCCTATTTGAAGAAATCTGCTCCCTTCCTGACTGGAAGGGCCTTGGGAAAGCCTAATCTTCAGTGACCTTTCGGAAAATCCCAACCTTCAAGCCAAAAGGCCCTGAATCAGACGCCAGCTTGTGCAGTGCACCTCCCGGCTCTCCTGACCCGGTGCCAGCAGTTTTACAAGCGGCCCACTCGGTTTTAATATCCTCCCTGGGCGCCACCTAACACTCGTGCTCTGGGTGCAGAGAGACTGGGACCAGCCGGCCAAAGGGAACCGTGCAGGGGGATTAAAAAGTACCCTGCTCCTGGCTTGAAAGTTTGTAAAGAAAGTACTGAACATAGACTTCCCATAGTATCAAAAGGAAAATTTATGCATCGCCTTTGAGTTCAACTTCTCCATTAAAGCTTTTTCCCTATAATCTAGGGAGTTCTTATCTTGGTGACTTATGATGTTATGGAGGGGCTCATGCATGGAAAATGTCAATAGAAATAGTAACTCTGGAAGGGAAGGGCCTCCTAATTAGTCCCCATTTAGATTTTATGATGGCTTTGAGATCTGCTCATCCTGACAGTGCGCACTGTGGTTACATATTGTTCTAGCCTGAGGGAACCATAGGAAAATCCAGATTTATTGTACCTATCATACCAGCATATTTCATTTGCCATTATGAGCAGCCATCTCGCAATGATGCAGGAGTATTTATTACAGATTAAATTGTAGGACCTGGATGGTTTAGTGAGGTTCTTGAGGTATCATTTATGTCATTAACTGGCTCATTATCAGATCTGCAAATCTCCATTCTTCTCTGAGCCTTCTGTTTGAGCACGGAGGCTTCAGGGCTCAGGCAGCTTAGGGGGGCGCGGTGGGGGCGTATTTTGTGGTGGTGTGGGCAAGAAGTTTAAATACGGACAAAGCAAATCGTTTGCACCACCCCCACCCCCAACGCTCACACACACACACACACACACACACACACACACACACACACAGCACGCCTTTATGTTGTTTTACCTGATTTCCCGGATGGCGGTGGCAAATGCCCCCTTTAGTGCTTTTTGCTGGAGGTCAGGGCGAAAGGTTACTCTGGCCCCCTGCTTGTGAGTGTGGAGGAGTATGGGGGCGGGGGGGAGGGGAGTGACTTCGGAGCTGCAGGATTCAGGGGATTTATTTTCAGGGGTGGCTAACGCTAATTAGGTTAGGAGTGCCTGGCTGCCTTCTGAAGACGCAGCCTCCAATTTTTCTTCTCTGATAAATAACCCTACGTTTGAAAACCAGGAAGGGAGAAGAGAGTGTGTGAAATTTAATTGTGGTTATTTAAGAAGTTAGCTGCTCTTCTGGGCTGATTATCTTCAGCGAGAGGGTTCAGTTTTCATGTCCTGGTGCCTCTGGGACTGCGTTTTAATTCTACCTGGGAAGCTGAGCGAAGAGGATTCACTGATGGACGATTATGATTTTTTTTTTTTAAGATACAGTATATTCTTGCCTAAAACTAGCTGGTGAGCGTTGTCAGGAAGGAATACTCAGACCACAGTGTTCACCCCCCAGCTCTCTTCTCCGGCGTAGTTCTTCTATTTGCATTTATTGTTTGACTCAAAGTAGGGGTTCTTTGTTGTTGATATTTGCCCTATTTACTTTCCTATATTGCTTTTTCATAAAACCCAGGGAATGGCATTTAAGTTGCCCTGTTCCTTGGTATTAAAATAGTTGCCATAGAGGCATAAAAGTACCTATAGAAATGCAGAACTCAGATTCATAGATTATCTGGGAGACAAACACCTTGCGATTTAATTGTTGAGTATAATTAAATCCCCGCATAGACAATAGTTGCTGGTAAAGGCACATTTTCACAAAGGAAAACTACAGGTAGAAGCTATTATGTATTCTTCAAAGAGGACTGATATATCATAGAACTGAATTGGAGACCACAGGCTTGGCTGACCATTAATATTTACACAGATTAATCTTGATAAAATATTGTTTCCTTTTCTTATTTATACAGCCATGGAAAATAATTTCATTATTGACCAATAATTCAGGACAAGGTGTACAAACTGTTTTACATCCGCGGCTATCCCTCTAGATCAAAAAAGGAACAAAACTGAAATGCCCTGGTTGAACGGAAATGAATATTAGTGACTGTATAGCAAGCATTTCTTGCCACACACTGAATTTACCTTCATTTAGCACGTGAGCGGTAGCCAGGGTCTCCTGGGCAGATGCTAAGCAGCTACTTTTAATCAATTCTATCAGAGGGGGCTGCAGAAAGCTTCTCATTTTTACTTGTTGCTTGCAAGTTAGACTTAATGAAGCAATGTAGAAAGGTCAGAAGGAATCACTTTTACTTTTTGCCACTAAGCAGGGTAATTTGGAGGCATGATAACGATGCTCTTGCCTCTGCGTTGTTGTAACAAGAACGAACCTCTCAGCTCTGAAAAGAACCTGTCACTTGTACAACGTAAGATTGGGTGATAAGGATCATATTCTTTCTAGTTTGTCCCTCTTCCTGGTCTGTGTTTCTCTCACACACTGTTTTGAGACATAATGAGCTTTTTAGGACAAATAAGATGCAGGGATTTTTAGCCAGCCATCCACAATGTGCAAAGCAAAGTTAGTTTGACTCCAAGAGTTTGCTTTCCTTCTTTGTTTGTTTTTGTTTTGTTTTTTAGTCAGGTCTTATTTTTGTCTCAAGTTCAAATAATTTTTGATTATTTCTAATTTGTCTCTTGTAGGAATTATACTACAATTGTATGACTTTGTTTAAAGAAGCAGATTGAGGGTGAAGTGCCTTACACCTACCTTCCCCCCCCTAAATCTGAATTAAGGGCTGTCTACTTGGAAGCAGGATTTAGAATACGCAGAATTTCGATTCACCATTCCTTTTTGCCCTGGTACCATTAACAGTGCTCCTTTATTTATTTTGAAGTCACCCCCTTAATAAGAGTTGTGTCACGGAACTGGAATAACAAGCTATTCAGAAAATTAGCCTTAAGATAACGTAAACATTTAGATTTAAGAATCATTTTTCACAAAATGTTTCATGACCTCATCTCACATCAAGGCTAATTTTAAAGTCTCCCTATTTTTAAACAAGTGCAGCATTTAGGAGAAACATCCATGAGCACAACTGCTTGTGATATTGTTTATAGAGCCCATTGATAAGTGTGCTAAGCAGATGATAATTATACACATGCGTGTGTATATGTATGTATATGTGTTTGAGTGTACCTGAGTGGATAGCCAATTAAGCAGAACTTAGCTCTAAATGAGTCATCTCTCATACTCACTGTATCCTATAGGCACTCCTGACTAAATAAGTCTGCCCTCTATAAATAGGCCCCTTGAAATAAGAGATTTTTATTTGAAGCTTCTTTGTGATGCTCCTCTCACCAATCTTATTGCTCGGTCTTTTGCATTATAGTCTTCATATTGAGCTCGCTCATTAATCTCCCTCCTTTTTTAGGTTAGCCTAGGCTGTTCTTGTAGCTGTAGTACTCACTGGGTTGCCGTAGGAACAAGAGATCCGAGTAAATATGCTTATGGAGAAGAAATGACTACTAATTAAATGTGAATAGCATTTATAAATTGCCTAGTTCTCACAAAACGCAGCACCTAATGTGCTTTGATGTACTTCATTAGTAAAAGGCACCTATATTTTTTAAATATATACTGGTAGAGAAAACTAAATTTTAATGCAAAAATGATCTTCCCGTGGTTTCGTTTTTCTGCCGACTATAAATCCTGTAATTTAATGCGGATATCCTTTTACTGCATTTACATGGCAGAGGAAGACATTTGGTTGGCCTGTGAAAGTGCTGGAAACCTTTACTATTCCCTCACCAGAGCGTAATTCCTTTTTTATTGTTGGAAGTATAGCTTTTCTATTACATTTTAGACAAAAAGAAACTGGCTTCTCACGTCCACTCCGAGTCTGGGAAGGCAGTATTTTCACGGCACACAGAGCGCTGGGCTTTTTGCTGCGTACTGCCCGGAATGTCGGGGGCTTGGGGTGGGAAACCACATAGCGCCCTGCGGTCACGGGTAGCTTCAGTTTTGCTTTGTTTCAAGCTGAAAAGCCCCTCTCATCCCTTCCAAGATGTGAAGTCCCCAACTTCATTATCATTCTGTATGTCACGGCCGGCGATCTAATCAGGCTTTCCCTTAGGATTCTGCAAATCAGGAGTACCTTCTTCTTCTGTAACATTTTGTCTCCGCATTCGCGGCGCAGAGAGTTTGGGACTGACTTCTTTCCAAACACTTGATAAATAACTGGTACGCGGTCCTCGGCATGAGCTGATGATCTCAAGCCCTATCTGCAATTCCAGGACCGGCAAGCCATTACGTTAAATGGGCCGTGGGCAGAGTTATGTTAACTTCTAGGTTAACTGAGGGAACTACTGGACTTTCATTATTGTTTTCCTAAAGATCTCTCTTCTCAGAGAGACTACTCGAGTAACTGGCTTGCAGAACATCAAATAAAAATGAATTTCAGAGGGTTGTTTTTTTTTTAAATGTCTTGAATGATCTATTTTATGTTTCGCTTTGTTTTAGTAGGACATATTATTACATATATATTTAACAAAAGAAAATGCACCAGCTCAGGGTCCTCCCTCTTTAATCAGAATGAGAGGTGCTGTGTCACAGTGACAAGCCGGGGTGACAGTTAAAGAGTTTCCTTTTCATTCCACTGCACAGAAACCAAGACTGTGGCTCTCCTGTTCTGAGCATGAGCAGTTGACTCTGGTTAAGGAAGTCCGAATGCTGGCTCTGTGGGTGTGTCTAGAGCCACTTTTTTTTCTTACCAATTTTCAGCAAAGCGTGTGTCGCCAAGCCATGTGCCAGGCTGTGCGTAGTAAAAGAGATATGTTGTTTATCTTCTAGGCTGGTTGTATCTCTAAGAAGCAGCTAAACTCTAAATTTTCTTACCTGTCCTAGAGAAACAAAAGTGAATAAAATGATGCTTAATGTATGACAGATACTATATCTATGCTCTTTCTAGTGAATGCGATTTGGGGATGTGTTTTGCATGGATTTAATGTAAAGCATCATGAGTTTAATAATGCCTAATGAATACATTATCAGCATTTTGTAGATCCTCAATAAATAAATGCTAAATTTTGTTGAATAACCATTTTTTTAAGGGATTGATTTTCTGAGTAAAATTTGAATGTGCCAATTTTTGAATTAGAATTTCCCTTATAGGTGTTATAGGAAAAACCCTTCTTAATTTAAAATTACATTATTAGGTTTAAATGGATTGGCAGGGTTGTCTGAAAGGTGATTCTTCTCACTGGGTGAACCATAGATTTGATTGTTATTGTTGGTCTTGTTTTCTTTGGTGTGTTTTTAACTGAAAAGGAAGGGCATTGCACAAGTGTACCTATTAGGTTCTTAATATTAATTGCAATGCATCCATTTGGGGAATATAATTTTATTCTGGTTCCGATGTTCAAAATCATGGCAATTCTATGCAAGACGGTGTTTAAATAACAATAAGTTAATTTTCATTGCCCATTTGCTATGTACCAGGAACTAGGCAAAACACTTTAGGTGTATTATCTTTTTTTTTTTTAATCCTCATAACATCCCATAAGAGAGTACAATTATTGCCTCATTTTTAGATGAAGAAGATGAAGTTCGGAAAGATTAAGTAATTTGCTCAAGCTGTAAGTGGTAGAGCCAGGATTTTAACCTTAGACAGCCAAATTAGAGAGACTCAATGCTTAACCCTTATACCAGACTTCTTAATTCATCTTCCCTTTCTTCCCTGAGGATTTTACCACTGTACCCCATTCTTTGCAGTATCATATGTTCTTTTTGTCCACTTCATACTTCTGTATTTAGCTATTTTCTATATACAATGTGCCTAATGCTCTTTTTGTTCTCTACTGTGAATATAGACCGTAGAAAATGGTGGCCCCTTTGCAAACACTTGCCAAGTGTCACGTAATTACCTAACTCGCTTCTACTTTATAACCAGTTTTCCATTTGCATGTCTGAAGCAAACTGGAAGCCCTGTGTTTTCAGTGTCTCTCTGCCATTCACCTAGATTCACATCCTCTTTTAAAGATTATAAAGATACCTTCTTGACAGTATTTCAAGAGATAAAAATATTCATGTAAAGGTTGTGGTCATCCCAAAGATTGATTTTTATATTAAAAATAAAATAAAACATTGATTCTTAAACCTATATGGGGATTAAATTATTGATTTGGATTAAGAACAAACATCAACACTTCCATAATTTTATTGCATCTGAGGTTCCATTTCTCCCTTAGAAAATCAAGTTAATCTCTTAGAAATGCCTCATGCAGGGTCCCTTCGCATTTACAGAAGTCAAAGCTTGTGATACTTTGGGAGTTGTAGTGACTCTTATCTCTAAGCACCACAAAGTGCCATAAGTAGATTGTGCTGTTGCTCACCTTCATTGCCTGATTATCCCAGCCTCTCTTCAGAAGAATAACATTTCAAGATTGGATTGTAGCCAACTCAACTGTAGCCAACGCAAGACACTGAACTGGGGAATTAGTTTTAGAGAATGTTTATGCTCTAAAATAGTTTGGAATTTTGTTCACTGAGTTTGATAACCTGTAATTTTTTAATTTCTCATGCACAAAAATAAATAAATAAATAAGATATTTGAGTCAGAGAGCCAAATGCATTTATTGAGTTCCTCTTTTCAGGAAAGGAGATGCCAGTGGACAGAGGACTCACTGAAGGGACAAAGATGAGTTCATCACCCCACTGTCCCTCTCTCTAACCATGGTACATTAGATTAGCTCACATCCTCTCCAAGTGTCAGTTTCCTCCACATTTAAGATAAATTTTAATCCTATTCTCATCACTATGCAATGTCTTTACAAGGATCACATGTTATAATTTGTGGAAGTTTTTGGAGACTTGCAAAACAATATGTTATTAAATATAAGATCTAATTTGTTGACTTTTTTTAAGGTTTTTTTTTTTTAAGATTTAAGATTTTTTTTAAAGATTTTCTTTACTTGTTTGAGAGAGGGTTAGAGCAAAGGAGAACCCAAAGGAGAGGGAGAAACAGACTCACTACTGAGCAAAGAGCCCATGCAGGGCTCAATCCTAGGACCCAGAAATCATGACCTGAATGGCAGGCAGATGCTTAACCAACTGAGCCATCCAGAACCTCCACCCCTCTTTTCTTTTTTTCTTTTTTTTTTTTTTTTTTTTTTAAGATTTTAGTTATTTGCTTGAGAGAGAGTGAGGGAGCAAAAGAGAGTATTGGCTGATTTTTGTTTCTTCACACAAGCTAGAATCTGTTGGTCTTTTTTCCAGTTCTCAAAGAGTTTCCTTGTTATTGAAGCATAAGTTTTATCAGACCACAGTATTCTTATTATATAGAAGCATGACCATGCCCTTGAATTTTGCACATCTTCAGTTTTTCACCTCTTGGTCTATATGTGTTTGATAAATGACTAACAACTATTTAAGGACAAATTAATAAATTGCTACCCATAACAAACGATAGCAACTTAGCATTATATTATCTGAGTCTGTGATAATTATAAGGTAATAATAATTAGAAGAAAGCATTCATTGAAGGCTGACTGTTTTAGGCATTGTGTTAAATAATAAATATACATTGATTAATCCTCACAACAACCTTATGACTATTATCATTTCCTTTTTCACAGATCTCAGATCAGAATTCACATCTGACTTCAAAGCTTTTGTTCTCTCTCTCTTTTTTATTTCAGATTTTATTTATTTATTTGTGAAAGAGAGGGAGTACAAGCGGGGGGGTGGGGGGATGGGCAGAGGGAGAGGGAGAAGCAGACTCCTGCTGAGCAGGGAGCCCAACACAGGCTTGATCCCAGGATCATGACCTGAGCAGAAGGCAGGTGGTTAACCAACTGAGCCACCCAGGTGCCCCCAAAGCCTTTGTTCTTGGTGTTTATTGGTATTACCTCAGTCTCAGGGAATGAGGCCTTTTAAGAAACAACAACAACAACAACAAAAATACAAACTCCAAACAGGAGTAATACATGTATTACTTGCCCTTAGCAGCAAAAATTTTGCAGACAATGCGCTTGCCTAAATTATATTCAAATTCTTGAAATTCCACATTAGATAGTCCTGCTGAGACATTTTCTAAAATATATCATTGTTAAAAATCTAATTGTATTCTCAACTTAGTTTTATCTCCAATCCATAATAAACACTTTCTGCATTAAATTTGAATTAGAGTAATTTTTCACTGGTTCCAAAAACCAAAAATACATGAAAAATTAAAGAATTTTTTATTTTAAAGCATATTCAAATGTTATGTTGTATTCTCTAAAGAAAATTATAAAAATATTTTGATATACATTGAATGCTATGAGCATCATTACAATGTATCTTTAATTGTGCAAGATGACAGTCTCAGAGGGGAAAAATTACACAAAGTCTTAGTTTTCATTAAGTTGGTTCAAAATGTCAAAAAACAAATATATTAGCTTTTATTTTGATGTTTTTGTTTCATAAATTGGGACACTAAGGTTCAGAGAATAAATTGACTATTCCCAGTTATTACCCAAATTCTACTTCCCTACTGTTTGTCCTCATCATGCTTTTTGCTACTTGCATCTTGTATTACTCACTAAGACCTCAGATAGACAACCAACAAGTCAGAAGTGAAATTATATATTATACTCAATCAAAACCTCAAATTATACTTAATCAAAACACATAATATTTCCTAAACTATCTATCTAATATTTCCTAAACTAAAACAGGTGCATATATCACTCAATTAATTGTTTGTTTTAGCATATAACCCTTTTTCCTTGACATATAAGCAGCTAGATATTCAACAACTTCAAAAAATGCAGTAAGCATAGATATAATTCCTCCTGTAACAGTTCCCTCAACAAAAGAGTTTCCCAATATATGAGAGTTTTAATAAACATTTAATGTAACAGCAAAAATTGAAAACAATGAGTTTTCTCCTTAAAAAAAAATCTAATCAGGGCGCCTGGATGGCTCAGTGGGTTAAGCCGCTGCCTTCGGCTCAGGTAATGATCTCAGGGTCCTGGGATTGAGTCCCACATCGGGCTCTCTGCTCAGCAGGCAGCCTGCTTCCCTCTCAATCTCTCTGTCTGCCTCTCTGCCTACTTGTGATCTCTGTCAAATAAATAAATAAAATCTTTAAAAAAAAATCTAATCAAATGAACTTGTGTCTACACTGATTAATGCCAAACAAGTAATTTGAATTTACAGCCCTTGATGTTTAAAAACATCTTTTCTTTAATGTAGTGTTTCTGGCTGTATTTGAGAACCTTGAAATTCAATGTATTGTACATATTTATGTCTTAAGCCCTTATTATGTCAATCTAAATGAATCTTCAGTGAGTTCACAGTATGATAAGGTGCAATCAGTGATAATACTATGAACGTAGTTCGTATATTAATGGTTATACCCTGTAGAAAGGAGCCTCTGACCTGATAGGACCGGAAACATGAGGTAAGTAAGTATAAGCAAAACAGAGGAGAGGTGTTCCAGGTAAAACCCACAGGTGATCTAAGGGAGGGAAAGTGAGTGGTAAGTGTCGGAAGAAGAAAAGTGTGGAATTCACAGAGGCAAGAATTTGAGGTGTTAGGGAGTACGGCAAGTCTGAAACACCAGCGGTAGACTTTGCAGAACTCCTTTACTAAAAAGCTTAGACTTTACGCTCTAAGCAACGAGATGTCGCAAAAATGTATCTGATCAGAGAAAACTCTGACCTTATTTTTGTTTCAGAAGAATAATAGTACTCACAATATAGAGAATGGATGTAAAACAATGGGTTAAAAAATAAACACAGAATCGTTACAGAATTGAGTTTATTTTTCAGTTCCCGATTCTTTTTCAGATAGTACTTGCCATTGTCTGAACCACTCAACCTTTTAGATTTCAGTCTTTTCAGCCCACTCGCTCTCTTTCTCTGTTTAAATCTCACCTCTAGAATGGTCTGATTCTTTTCCTTTAGGATATTTTTATGCAAATATGGAAATGCACCTACTACCAGACAGATTTTCACCTGCTTCTTTTCCTCTTGTTCCCTTCAGGTCCCTGTAATGGAAGTATCGCAGCTGCTTTCCCAGCATGCATTCCTCCTCCCATGGTTAAGAAACTTTATTTCCAATAAGGTATTTTTATGTTTCTAGGTAAGATCCCTCTGTCCTCAGATCCGGTATGGAGAGCTGACAGTGACAAAATAAAGCAGGGTATTCCATTCCTCTGGCCAAGTCCTTGGTTTAGCCGTTAGCATGGCTTCTAGGTTGGTCCAGTTAGATTGAATTTTAGAATTTTGCTGGAAATACTGGGGCATAAGCATTTTATTTTTGTTTGCTGACATAAACCAAGAAAGAATCTAAATCTTAAATCTGGTAGCAGCCAGTTTGGATGACAAGGAAGGAGTTTGCGGAAGGTGCAGCCCAGCATAAACAAGAATAGATAGAACATACTCAAGTACTGAGCAAATGGTTCGAGCCATTACAGACACTTACCTAAAGCCCAATTATCTCTGGACTTTTAAGTAATTTAAGACCATAAAATTTTCTTTTTTATTAAATGACATTGATTTAAGTTTTCTGCATTTATAGCTAAAAACATCATACCTGTTAAGTATCAGTGCTCCTTGGATTGCATTAACATATTCCATTTCCTTCTAGGTATATTATTGAACTTCAGATTCTATATATTGCCATTATAAAATATTTTATATATTTAATGACACTCCTACTGGGATATTTTAATCATTTTCATATCCTCTTAGGATTAATAGTAGTCTTAAGAATATAGAAAAATAAATATATAATTTAAATTTAATATCAAGTTTATTTAATTCCATCCAAATAAAATAAAATTATAGTTTTGAGTGAGGAAAAAGAAAATTTAGCTATAAATACGTTGAAAGGCATGTACAACTATGTTTTAAAAAAATTTTTTATTGGTTTCAGTCTAAGCCAAAATTCCTAGTTACTTGATTTCCAAACAAATTTTTTTTTAAGATTTTATTTAATTTCTTTGTCAGAGAGAGAGAATGCACAAAAGCAGGGGGAGCAGCAGGCAGAGAGGAAAGTAGGCTCTCCATCCCAGGCCCCTGGGATTGTGACCTGAGCCAAAGGCAGACACTTAACTGATTGAGTCACCCAGGTGTCTCCAAGCAATTGGTTTTTAATGATCTTTAGACAACTGTTGATATTTCTGGTAATTCAGAAAATCTTTTTTCAAAATGACGCTTGAGGAAACTTGAAGTAGGCAGACAAACTTTTTGGCGATCTCACAGTAACACAATTGAGAGAATCAAAAATCCATAACTAAATGACATTTTATAAGTTGAAGTAAAATTTCAACATTTATGTGACAGTACCCAGAGGGCATTTTCCTGCCCCCCCCCCAACTTTTAACCAAATGGAAAATAACAATCCTAGATTTCATTAGACAGATTCGTCATTAACTAGTTCCATCATAATTATGTGTAGTAAACAGAATCCTCAAAAGTCGTTAGAGAGAGCTGCTGCCCACTTATAATGGTCTTAGGTTAAACCCATTATTGGTGAAATTCAAAGCATTTTGTGGTTTTTATCTCCAAAAGCTTCCTACTCAAAGATTGATCTCCACCTGGCCTAAAATAGCACATGATGTATGGCTCTTATTAAAATACAAACCTTGAGTCACCTGGGGCTGAGGCCTGAAGAGTCTACATTTCTAACAAGTTCCCGCGTGATGCAGATTCTATGGATCCCGTACAGCACATCTGGAGAAACATAGATATGCCAATCCTTACAAAGTCAGGAAAATCTCTCTAATTGTTACATTATTTTCAAAATCCTGTTTCTACAAACACAGCCATGGAGTCATGAAATTTTAGGCTGGGAGGAATCTGAAAATGTCCAAATAAGAAGACTAAGGTCTTTGAGGAGGGGTCTCTGGCCAGTTTCCTCATCTCCATACGAGCCTGATCTTCAGTGAGGAAGAACTGTTAATCTGGTTGTTCAGAGCTGAGGACATTAACTGGGCTGCTCAGAACTTGGGCACTAACGTGCCTGAAAAGCCAGCGTCTTTGCCATGACCTCTCTTCTTCCGGTCAGGTGCAGTCATGTTCCCACTTCCTCCACTTGAGCCTCCGAGTGGGCAAGGTAGGCGAATCCTGTTCTGCAGCAGCTTGGCGTGTGGGACCCAAGAGAAGAGGTGAAAACCCTTTCCCAGTTCTAGGCTCTAGGAATCAGCCCTCTATTCCAATCTGTCCCAGAGACAAGACAGCATTATGAACATCATCCTGCAGTCTGGTTTAGATAGATATTACTTGAGTTATGAAATGAGACTAAATTTAATAGTAACTCTGCTTATAAACACTGACGGCGTATATTCTTTGTCCTAGCAAAGTGCTTTGAACATAGTAGACCCCCAATAGAAGTATTTATCAAGTAAATGATTGTTTGGCTTCTATAAAATTTGAGTAGTGTTATATGCAATGCATTTGATAGATAAAAGCACTAATTTTGCACAAGTTTTATTTTTTATTTTTTTTTAAAGATTTATTTATTTATTTGACAGACAGAGATCACAAGTAGGCAGAGAGGCAGGCAGAGAGGGGTGGGGGGAAGCAGGCTCCTTGCTGAGCAGAGAGCCCGACATGGGATTCGATCCCAGGACCCTGGGACCATGACCTGAGCCGAAGGCAGAGGTTTTAACCCACTGAGCCACCCAGGTGCCCCCACAAGTTTTAAAACTACTGCAAAATGATAGTGCTTTCTCTGAGAAGAACTCAAAATTCTTAACAAATAATTATTTTTTGCTTTCAGTCACTAAACTTTGTTTATATTCATCATGAGAACTGTTTTGTGCTTAAGTAGGGCAATATGGAAATACGATATAAAACCTCACAAACATCATTACCCTGGCATTTGTTTTCCTATGAAGGTACCCATGAGACCCAGTAAAGTGGACTCTGTACCCAGAAACCCTTGGGTTGTGTTTCCCAACACATACCTTCCCTACAACATGGCTCAAGAGGTAGATCTGAGGGTCCATGTCAGGCTGCCTTTTGACTGAAGAACTCTAAAACTCAGTGTGCATCTATCCCCTTCCAAGTATATGGGCAGTTCCTCTTTATTTGGGTTTTCTCATTCCTTCAAGTGGTGTTATAGGTAAAAGCAGGAGCAATGCAGAGAATCAAATTATGCAGAGGAACAACCATTTGGAGAAGTGGTATTTCATTTCAAATTGCTTATGGAAAACTATAAACCTTCAATTTGTCCTTATATGGTGGTCCTATGTAGAGGACTCTCTTTGTTTTTATTCTGAAGGTGGAACATTCCCCAGGTTCTTAGCAGTGAATCATTCTGTTCCTTATATCCTGGATAGAAAGGAACGTTTGCTGAGCAAGCTTGGAATTGCCTTTGCTTTTTCATTTGTTTTGTTTTCTTAAGATTTTATTTATTTGAGAGAGAGAAAGAGAGATAGTGAAGAGAGCAAGAGTGGCCAGGGGAGGGAGAGCCTGACGTGGGCCTCGATCCCAGGACCCGAACTGAAGGCAGATGCCGAACCAACTGAGCCACCCAGGTGCCCCACTATTACCTCTGTTTTTGTTTGTTTGTTTATTTTTAAGATTTTATTTATTTATTTGGCAGAGAGAGATCACAAGTAGGGAGAGAGGCAGACAGAGAGAGAGGGGGAAGCAGGATCCCTGCTAAGGAGAGAGCCCGATGCAGGGCTCGATCCCAGGACCCTGAGATCATGACCTGAGCCAAAGGCAGAGGCTTACCCACGGAGCCACCCAGGTGCCCCTTGCCTTTGCTTTTATATGACATCAAATAAAACTGATCTGTCTGTTGCAGCCTATTGATTGCAAGGGCATGTGTAAGTGCTAAGTACAATGGATACTTCTTAGTCTGTACTTGACAGATCTACAGCATTTGGCAAGAATGTTTATACCTTAAGCTTGCCTTGCTTAATTTTCAGGACACCCTGTTCTCTTGATTTTACTCACATTTTACTAGTCATTAATTTTCAATTTCTTTGGCTGATTGTTCCTCATTTTCCACCCAGTTCTTATGCATTGGAAGCCCTAGAGTTCAGCTTTAGACCTACCTCTTTTTGATTTACACTTACTTCAAGGGTAAAACTCACCTCATCTCTTGGTTTTAATTGTATTTGTGAGCTCACTACTTCCCAGCATATGTCCTCATCCACACCTCTCCTTCCAGACTTCCAGATTAAGAGATCTCATTACTTAACATCTCAAGACATCTGAAAGTTAAATACACTCAAATCCTATTTACCTTTCTCTCCAATTAGGCTTCTCTTGCAATCTTGTCCCATGTAAGAAGATGGTGACTATATTCTGACAGTTGCTTAGAATCCCTATGTTGAAGTCGGCTTTGGTTCCTTTCTTTCTCTTGTACCCCACACACAATTGATCAGGACATGCTGCCAGCTCTACCTTCGAAGTAGATCATTATCCAACCACTTTTTTCTCCTTTTACTACTACCACCAAACCACCCTATGTTTCTGGGTAGGATTTACAAGTGGTCTCTTAATTGATGAACCTTCTTCTGCCCTTGTCTCCTTGTCAGTTCTCTGCTCACAACCTCTAATCACATCCCCAGGTAAACTCAAAAATCTAAAACAATCAAACCAAACAAAAGGGCAACAACAATGCACCTTACAGTGGTCTACAATGCCCATACAATCTCCTCTGATCACTCAACCCACTTTTCTGTTGCTTTCCCCCTTCCACACTCTCCGCACTCTCCAGCAGGCATGCTGGCTTCCTCTCTTTCTCCTTGAATTTGCCCCTCAGCTGGAATTCTCTTGCCTCCGCATAAGGTCCGCTCTCCACTTCCCAAGTATTTACATGTGTGTCATTTTCCTAAGGAGGCTTTCCCTGATATTCCTATTTACAATTGCTTTGCCCTTCTAAAGCATTCCCTAACCTCCTTTCCTGCCATATATTTCTCCACCGCGTGAATTACCATCATACTTACTACATTTTTATTATATTTGTCTATTTGTCTGTCTCCTCCCACTAAGCTGTAAGCTCTAAGACAATAGGCATGTGTCTGTTTTATGCATTGCTATGTGTATTCTATTCTTAATGAGTGACTATGTGGATAAAACCATACATAAGTAATAAATAAAATGAATCATAATCAAATACATATATAATTGCTTAATTAAAATGATCCTATCTCAACCTGCTCCTTCCACTCACAAAGCTGACACTCAGTACCACAGAGACACCAAACAGTCTGTGTGTCATCTCCTCAGGGGCAGAGTTTAGGCACATGGCACAAATATGCCAGTGAGTCACCTTTTCTTCACCTTAAACTTCAAGTCACTTAATTTCTGAATAATGAGTTGGTGCTTTTAATAATATATATATATTATCTGTGTTTCTACATCTTATTTTTAAATATCTTAGACTAAGAGAAAAAAGCACAATAGAAGGTTGTATTTGCACTTGTGTTTGGCCCAGAAGTTTACTGTTTCACTTTGATTTTCTCCCTATGGTAAAATAAAAATATGAAAAATACATATATATATAGAAATATAAAAATATACACTCATATACATTTATATAAAATATAGAAAATAAAAATATTTCCATCTAAAAATCTCATCAAATGCATGAGACATTGTATTAAGTCTATGCCTATTCTGGATAGGAATCTAAATTATTGATTACCAGAAGTAGTGAGGGGTAAGTATATGCTGTTTGCTGGCAGTTTTTCAAAACCTGGCAGTTTTGAAAAGGACTGCATCGTCCATAGTAGAAGATGCTATGGATCACCATAGAACAGACAAGGGTTGATTTGACCTTCAATTAAATAATCATACATAAATTTATGCAAAAAGTGACTATGGTCTCACCCCATTCTGCACTACTTAAGTGTACAATGAATAGGAATGTACAATTAAAAGAATAAAAACAGTGATAATGAGCTGTGTACACCCTGTGATACCTAGCAGTTCTCTGACCTACTGCTTATTGGGGCATAAATCCAATATTTACATTTTTATTATTTACTTAAGGGTATATGTAATTCACTGGTTAATAACTTAGAAATAGGTCTTCAAAATCACTCTCTCTGAAAAGTAATCACGAAAGGAAAAGGTTGCATTTGCAGGGCCAATTAATTGTCAGATCAAATGTAAACTGTTTATTTAAATTATATAATAGAAATTTAATAGCAAATAATTAATATATATATATCTTTTTTCTTGGGATGAAAGAAAAAATACAGTTTCTTAACTCTCTTCTAAGGTCATTACTGAAACAGGGGATCAGTACTTGTAATTACGATATCATGAATACTTAAATTTCTCTCATGCTGGGAAAGCCATAAGATTATAGCTAGCACACTGATTTTGCTACATGACCTTTCAACTGGAAAACGCAAACCATCTTGCCTTAGAATGATTTGTTACTTTCCACTCTTCCTGACAGAACGAAAAATCGGAGAAATACCTGAGATCCAAGAATTTACAATTTGCACAAACATCGCAAGGGTATTTGAAACTTCTAAGTAATACATTCATGATCCAGTAGTCAAAACTATTATCTCTGGTATGGACTCAATGTACTCTATCTGTTTGCATCTTTCTAGATCATCGCTCTCTAAGTTTGCTCAAATGTAGGTACGATGGATAAAAAGAAAATGCAGACAAACTTGTATAAAATGGATTTTGTAATTCCAGTGAAATTCAATTTCCTCCAGTTCAGAGAATTGTATAAACTCAGTTCTTCAGGATTATGGAGAATAAAACTTTGTACCTGTGTGGATAATACCATTCTGATTCACACCCCTTTTGCCTAATAAAAATGCATTTTGTCAAATTATATGTCCTTTAAAATATGAGGAAAATTGAATCAGAAATTTATGTGGGGCATCTTTGTGTAGACCATCTTATTATTTAATTGTCCGTACCACCACACATTTAAGACCTGATGATACACTGTGTTTTCAATTTGTCTCATCGCATGCCCTGCCATAGCAACTAGCTTAAAGCATAAGAGAAGCACAAGGAGAGGAGGCTTAATATCCCTTGTAAGCCCTTTCTCCTACCTGTCATATCATCCAGCACAGTCCTTAGCTTGTTTCTTTTCTTGCTCTGCAGTCTTTCAGCAGGTAAAAGTGACAATTAAATAACAATGGAAGGTAATGGCAAAGGCACCAACCAGTCAGAACAGGTAGAGCCATAGTACTGTAGCTGGGCCCTGGAGCTCTGGATAGATGTTAGCATTTTAATTGCTATTACACAGCAGTGGTCCCAAGGGCCACTATGTGGGTGAGGGGGGGGGTGTAGAACAGCTTGGGCGCCTTGAGGAGGTTGGAGCACTTATACTTACCATCCAATGCAGAAGCAATTCAGTATTTTAATAATCATCAAGATAATACTGGTGTGTCTGTCGGCTGACAAGTGACAATCTTACCCATTTCTAGGACTTCAACTAACATACCCTCAGGTGACCAGCCAGTCCACAGACCTAGCTAGTGTATGACTTATTTTCAGTGTAGACTTCTATTTCCGACAATCTGTTGGGTAAAGTAAAAATGATACCTTGTCAAACCTCCCCACTCAATAAATTCAAAATTCAGTGGATTCTCTTCCTCTGTAAGATAACTTTCCAGTTGTCTTCTCTCTCCATGTAAAGAGCACCGATACCCATTCTAGCTTCAAGCCTAGGAACTCAAAGTCATCCTGACTTTACCCACTCCCTCATCTTTAATGTCTTGAGTGTCATCCGATTTTGCCAGTCTTGCATCAGAAATAGCTCTGTCATTTATCATCCTCTTCATCCTACCCCCATGGTAGTGTAGGCCCCCATAGCTCTTGTTTATGTCATTGCAGTAACCCCAATTTCCCTCCCCACTGCCGGACTCCCACTTCTTATCCACTCTTGAATGCAGATACAACTAGGATTTCTTCCCTGCCCAACACATTCTGAAGATTCGGAATTGGTCATAAACTTGCTTCAAATTTCTACACCTCAGATTTACCAACTGAACTTTGCAGCCTCATTTTTGTGCCCATAACCACTCACCCAAACCTCCTTATCACCCTTTCCATCAATTTCTACTTCCTGACCTAAATTAATATTTTCCCACATTTATGCCTTTGCTCCAGCAATTTCTTCTCCCTGAACTCCCCACTTTTCTCTCCCTTCCCTATCAAAATCCTTATTCCTTAAGCCTCACCTCCCCCAAGAATTCTTTCCCAATCTGACCAGACAAAAACCAGTCACTTTCTAGTAAGTGTTCTACAAGTATCCTTTTCATCTGTATTTGGCAGTGATCATATTATGCCTGTTTTACTATTATTTTGGTTCACAAACTAAAAGCTTCCTGATATTTGGAATTACGTCTCAAGGCCAATAGTATCTAACACAGTACCTTAAACCTAGTAGGTACTTAATAAATATGTGTGGATTTATTTGCAATTCTCCCATCAAGACAACGATTCACTGTTTAATATTTCCCAAGCTGGGGCTACACAGCCTCTCATCTAAGTTTTATCTGCACAATGAGTTGGTACATCAGACACTAGCTAGACACAAACTCCTTACTCAGCTGAGAAGGCATACAATTCAACTATTGCCACATACCTCAGAGCAACACATATATTACATAAAAGTGATTTGTTTTATGGATAAAATATTTACCTCAAAGAAAGGTTGTAGTCTATGTGATTAGATAAAAAATGTAATATAAAACCAAGAAATATTAGTTCCGCAATCTTGTTTTGTCTGTAGTTATCCCATATACAATTCTTTTGGTACACACTCACCTTATAAGTTGAACTGAAATGCTGCCTGGTTGAGGTCTGGCTTCATAACATGGAAGGTTTATCAATGGAGTCGAGTCATTTCTACAAAGTACAGCAGAAATTCAAGAAGCCCCTTGAATTCAATTTATCTTCCATTTATTGAGCAGATACACTGGTGCTGGCATGGTGAGGGAGGAAAAAAGGTGAAAGATGTGTGATACCTGTCCTATGGTCTCTTAGACAATAACAATTTAAGACCAGAACACATGAGAAACCTTTTTCTGAAAAATATTCTGAGGCCTTACATTTCAATGGAGCTTCCCACGTAAAGCCTTGCAGGGGGGAAACTGAGTCTTTCCTATTTGTTGGGGAAACGTGGGTAGTATCCAAACCTTTCTTGAATGGTCACCAAATATCAGATAATGTTCTCGGTGCTGAGGGGAAACTTAGCAATACAGTCCCTGCTCATAAAGAATTTAACTATTCTCTAATTATTTTCAAATTTTACCTCATAGAAGTAAATTTAACAATATTCATTTGTAGCTGCAGTCCTTAGATTAGTGAAAATAATTCACAAAGTGCCACGCCTGGACTTAAAGTCTGATCTGAGGTTTCTTGATGTCCAGTATCAAAGTTCTGTGTTGTATCCTATTAAAAAAAAAACAAAATCCAAAGTTCTATATATTCTACACAAAGATAATTTTACACAACACCTCCTCTCTTCCCATTTAGCTAACATAATGGAGACTTACCCCTGAGTTCCCTAAATTCATTTTCCCATCAATAATGCAACATGTACCTTAAAAAATTATTTTCCACCTCGAGGAACATATTTTATTTTAATTTTTTGCCAATGATAATCAACAGTTACTGAAAGTAGCAAATTGTCATAATATCATACATCATTACCACGTTTGGCCTATTTAAGGATCAATGGTCCTTGATTAACAATTTCCTTCAGAATTTCCAATCTGGATGACTCATGCATATTTGAAACACACAGTAAATATTTCACTATAAAATAATGATATCAAATTGCATTTCTTTAATTAAATTCCTTGCTGTCTGTTTTATTCAGATATGTATACAATGCCATTTGTATAGAATGCTAAGTAAAAAGTAACAGTTAATATCGGGGGCTATTGCTGTAAAAGTATGTTATCTTTTATATATATCCCAGCATTACTTATTATCAGCTTCACATGTAGCACTTTGCCTTTGATTTATGCAAACAACTGTAAATGTTTTATATATTTGTGAGGAAGTGAATGATATTAGACCATCAATCCATGGGGACTGCAAATCAGGGGGAAAAAAAAAGGCTATTACATTTCTGAAGCTGTTAAATCAGTTGTGCCCCCTGGCTGATTTTTGTCAGCTATATTTGCTGTGGGTAAAACCGTTGATTCCGGGAATACGGGAGCGGCCCTGAGAGTGTTGGAGAGTAAATAGCAGCAGAGTTGTAAACTACACCACACATCTCACACTTACCGCCTAAGCCCGGCTTACACTTTCCTCCGAATAAATCCAGCAGCTTTAAAAAGAGCAAGAGAGAGAAATAAAGGAAAGGGGAGGGGAGAAGCAGACAAAACTGGGCCCCTACCTTCTGTCACTGCCTCTAGCTCTGGCCCCCTCATCAGCCTGCCAACAGGACACTGTTCTGCCAGTTGTAAATTTTAATTGGCCATCTGGGGAAAGCACAAACCACTGACTAGAGATTAATCAGCAAATTAACCCAGGCATAATACACATTTCCCAACGGACCTGAAGCAGCTCCAGGCTGGGGCCGAGCAGCCCGGGATGCAGAACTTGTGTAGAACGCTGTTACTGCTCCCTGCCATGCAGGAGAACATCTTCCCAGAGTCCTGAAATTCCCTTCTGTGTGACCTTGTTAGTGCCCCTGATTTGTATGGCAGTCGCAAAGAGCTTTTTTTTTGCCTTCTTCTTTTTTTTTTCTTTCTTTCTTTCTTCTTCTTCTTCTTCTCCTTTTTTTTTTTTTTTTGTAAAGTGCTAAACACAGATGGCACAGGTACTATGATTGCTGGAAAAAGTGTTGATGAATCAGTGCAAGTGACAACTTTTCTCTAGTGGGCCATTCACTTGGCTTGCTGAAGTACCTTCAGGAAGAAACAATAATGTACCTGGGTTGTTAGCAGAGTGGGGAATCACCTGAGAATCACGTTTATTTAGGCAGTTTCTCGAGTGACCACCTCTGCCCTGTAAAAGCATATTTGTAAATAATAGAGCCTCCTTCTAGGTCCTAAATAATTAATTTAAGCCAAGTATGCATTTACATACAATGGTACGGCCTCAGCTTTTTCAACTAACCATCTCCTAATGAGCTCATGGCCATGCCCTGAGCTGGGTTGGGGAAAGAGGTGGCCACTAAAGGAGGGATATAGAGAGGTGACAAACGCCAGATGGGCAAAGTGAGGGGAAGAAGGGAAACTTGGGTGGTTTTGATATAGAGCAGAAGTGAAAAGCTATGTCAAAAAAGTAGTCTTTACACAGCTTTTGGAAAAATGGAAGGGCTTTGTGCATAATAAGGAAGGATCTTTAAGATTCAGACTGGCGTGACGAAGACTCCGAGGTGATACCACAAAGCCCAAATAAAGGACACATTGAGTAAACTTGTCTGAAGGGGGTTGGGACATATTAGAGGGGGACATGTGGCCAGGGCAGATCAGGGAAGAACAGAGACTTTCCATTTTGTTAACAGTCACATCTCTAGAAGATAGCATAGTGCTTAGAATAGTGGTCTATTGGAAGCACTCAATATTTTTCAGTGAAAGACATACTCAGCTTTAATAAAATTAGAAACCCTTGTTAGAGCAGACTCTAGCCTCTCCTGTCTACAGTCCAAGCTGAATGATCAGTAGACTATATGATGAGGAACTCTACTCACACCACCCTGTGAGGCACCAATTCATAGATCGCCAAGAGACTTAGGGTATCACCTAATGCAGAGATCTTAACCAAAACACAGATGAGCTGGCCCAGTCAAATTCCTTTCCTGGGCATTTGGAAATTAGACTCTGAAAGACTCAATCAGTTAGCAATGGGCTGCAACTTAAAGCCTGTGAGGACACAGGACAAGAGAAAATGGGTGACGCCGTGTTTTGAGGTTCTGTGCAAGCAGAGAAAGCCAATGTGTTAAAGAGAAGAATGGACCACCCAACTGGCCAGGAGAAGCAGCCTCTCTGTCTCAGTTCTACATTTTCTGAAGCCTACTTCTCCTTCTTCTCCTAGCCTCTGATTTTATATGATTTGAGTGGGTTTACATGGCATTCCGATCACTGCAATCAAAAGAACCTTGATCAGAACAACCATAAATAGTAATAGAACCATCATAAGCCAATGGTCTGAAAATACAAATAAAACTAGCACTCCCCCACCCCTTCCAGTAAGTGCACAGAATTCAGGAACTCTGGGACATGCTGGTCATTTTCAGAAATACAAGTCCTGGTGGGTTATTTTATACGGCTCTGCTCTGACCCACCACTCAATCACACAGACCCATTTTACCTGCCTCTGGCAAAATAGATAGATTCTTTCCTTTCACAACCAGGTATGGATTTCTTTCTGTTTTATTACATTATTGCAAGCAATGCGGCCTGCCAAACCGCATGCCCTTAAACTGAAATGGCTTCTGGCCAAGCGCTGGATTATCTGTGACAGTAAATCAGTCAACATGCACGGCCTAGAGACCGCAGCAGTTAAATAGATGTCTTTGGCTTCAGGTGGGGAAACCTTCCCTCAAAGACCCAACTCAGCTCCCAATAAGGCCTTCTAAAGAGCTTTTATTTAAATAGTATTTTAAGTCACCCAGGAGTTTATTGTGAGGTTTTATATGGAATATAAAGGCATGAAAAGAGAGTCGGCGGCCATTCTGGATTAAATACTGAATGTAGTATCTGATAAAAAGAAATATATGAGAGTTTTTTGAGTTTATACTATTAAAAGGAAAAAAAAAACTTTAAAAGTGTTGAAAGGTCTGGCCTCTGCTCACTGCATCTGACTTGAAGCCTTGGCTGTATAGACCACATACTGGAAATAATTTCGAACTCAACAGTTATTGGAGAGTGTAGTCAGTATTTTCAGCGTGCACTGGCGGACGGATTTCTTTATCTCCTCTGGGAGGGATATGATCCAAAGGTTAGAACAGGCTCAAATAAATTCTGTTCAGTTTGTGTGGTCTCCTCTGAATTATTCCAAAGCCTTCCTGTCTAGTGCCAACGCTGTTCTTCTACTCCATGTTATCTCAATTATATATATGAAAAATTGGAAGGAATTGTATTTACTCATTTGTAAAGACATTAGAGATTCTTGACAAGAAGATTACTGGAGTACAAAAATACAGAATAGTCATGATAATAGCGATACTATAAATCAACTATGATGTTTGCACATAGCTTTCCATGTAGCATATATTTTCACATAAAGAGGAAGGCGAGTCATGGTAATATTTTTAGTTTCTGTGTTTCACTTGTCTGAATATCTCAAAATAACTTGCAATCCTATATTCTTTTATCCTTATATCTAAAACTAAAAATAGTTTCCTGGAGATGATTTCACACAGTGTTGCTAAGATGTGCAAACGGAGTCAAGGAAGTGGAAGTACATAACAATCAAGTAAATAATGGAAGATTAATTCTCAACAGTGCCTATTACACAGAGTTCGAGGTATATTTATGTATATGATTTGCTTACAAGAGTGACTTAACAAGGCTTTTCAAAGGAGGCTTCTCCTTTCTCTTTCCACGTTTCCTACCACTTTCTGTATAGCCCATCCCCCAACCACCTGGAACTTTTCTGTTTCTGCAACACATCATAGCTTTCTCGGACCAAATATCTTGCACACGCTCTACTCCCTATCAGGCTCCCGACGTCTTTCATTCCTTCTTACCTAGAAGATCTTCAAGATCTTGGTGGCATGTTGCTTTGGGAAGCCTCTGCTGTCATCTTCATGGAGAGTTAGTTGTTTTATCTCATAAGGTTCCGACAGCACTTTGGTCACACTTCCATACCATCGCTTTAACTTTTGTAACATTGGATACTGAGATTTCTCCGCCAACAGATGTCTTCCCAATGAGGATGTAAATTCTTTGAGGACTAAGCTCAGCACCCAGCATAGTATTCCATATAAAGCAGACATTCCGTGAAATGTTTGGTAAATGCAACCACTAATGAATCACTTGCAGCAGTGGTAGCACTGGGGATACCGGCATAGAGCCTCCATTTTGTGAATGGATTTCAGGACCAATCTTGTTTATCTTGATGATATTAAGTATAATTAAAGATGGGGTTGGCTTTCATTCCTTCTCTGATTTAATCAACTCTTTTGGAAATAATGTCAGAGAATTCAATGTATAAAGATGGCTTTGTGTTCATAGCTTCAGGTTTTGTTTCTTTTTAAACCAACTTTGTTGAGGATAATGCATATATAATTAAATATGCCAAATTTAAGTATAAAATTCTCATTGAGCTTTGCCAGAAGTCCATACCCTACAACTAGTATAAACCATACCCCATCACAATATAGAACATTTCTATCACCCCCAAAAGTTCCCTTATATTCCTTTGTAGTCAATCTGCTCCAGACCACTACCGCAGGCAAATACTACTCTTATTTCTTTAACTATAGATTAGTTTTGCTTCTTCTAGAACTCAATATAAATGGAACCGTAAGGGTACACATTTTTGTTTCTTACTTTTTGGCTCAAGTGGTTGTGTGTATCAGTGTATTATTCATTTTTATTACTGAGTAATATTGTATTTTATGAGTATACATTTTCTTATCCATTCACCAAAGGACATTTAGGTTATTACTACGTTTTAGCCATTCTGAAGAAAGCTGCTATGAATATTTGTGTGCAATTCTGTTATTATTATTTTTAAAATTTCTTACCTAGGAGTCAAACTGTTAAGTCATAATAGAGTGTATATTTAGCTTTATAAGAAATTACCAAAATGTTCTCTTCAGTATTTGTACCATTCTATACTCTCAGAAACAATTTTTGAGAGTTCTGACTATTGACTATGTTTTTTAATTTAAGCCATTCTATTAAGTATAAAATGGAACCTCATTCTGGTTCTACTCTGAATTTCCCTGATGACTAATAATGTTGAAGATTGTTTAATGTGCCCATAGGCCATTTGAATATCTTCTTTAAAATTTCTCCATTTAAATATGCAGTTGTTCCCATACCATTTGCTGAAAATTCTGTAATTTTACCTGTTGAATTAGGTTGGCATCTTGTTGAAAATGACTTGACCTTAGATGTGTGGGTGAATTTTTAGAATTTCTGGTTATCCATATATCTACCTTTACACCAATGAATACCACAGCTTTATTACTTTTCCCTACTGTTTTTCCATTTTCTATTCTATTTCACTGATTTTGATCATTAAAACATTGCAAGTAGGTTTTAAAAGTCCTCCAACTTTGTGCTTTTTTTAAACTATTGTTCTCAGTATTGTTTTAAGTTTTGCATTTCTACATAAAACTTACAGTAAATTCTTAGTTTGTGCAAAGGGCTTACTGAGTTTACGATTAAGACTGTGCTGAATCTATAAGCTATTTTGAGAAGAAAGGACATCTTAACAACATAGAATCCTCCTACATACTTTTAATGAAATTTATTCCTAAGTATCCTACATTTTTTATGCTGTTTTCCAGGGTTCTGCTTTTTAAATTACATTTTCCAATTGTTTACTGTTAGATGCATACAATTGAATTTGTTTATTGATGTTACATTTTGTGATCTTGATACATTCATTGATGATTTCTAATATTTTTTAATAGATTACTTAGGATTTCCTATATAGACAATCATGTCATCTGCAAATAGAGACATATTTTGCCTTTCCTTGGTTTAAGCTTTTTTTCCTTTTTTAGCTTTATTGTACTTGACCTCTAATACATATTGAATAGAAAGTGTAAAACCAATATTCTTGCTGTACCTAATCTTAGGAACTTTAAATATGATGATTTATTTATAGGTTTTAATAGATGCCTTTTGGATTGAGAAAGTTGTTTTCTATTTCTCAGTTCCTAGGAGTATTTATTTCATTATTTTGACACTATTAAATGCTTTTTCTACATCTAATGACATGATTTTATTGTTTTTTTTTTTTCATGATTTTATTGTTTTGAATGATTATGAAATATTACACCAATTTTGAATGTATGAGATACACTTATATGGTCATCATATATTCCTTTCTTTTTAAATACTGTCAAATTGAATTTGCTAATATTTTGTTGAGGAATTTTGTTTCTATACCCGTGAAGAATATTGGTCACTAATTATCTGGTATTGTCTTTGTTGTTAGGGTTATGCTGGCTTCATAAAATAAAGGAAACATTCATTTTTTCTCTATTTTCTGAAAGAGTTTGTGAAAGATCATTATAATTCCTTCTTTAAAATTTAGATAGAATTTACCTGTAAAGTCATCTTGCTCTGGAATTTCTTTATGCAGGAGTTTTTGTTTTGTTTTATTTTAGATTTTATTTATTTGTTTATTTGAGAGACAGAGAGCATGAGAGAGAGAGAGAGAGAGCAAGCAAGAATGGGGGTGGTGGGTGAGGGTGGGCTGGGGAGAAGGGCAGAGGTAGAGAAAGAAGCAGTGTCCCCTTGAGCAGGAAGTCTGAATTGGGGCTTGATCCCAGGAGCCTGGAATCATGACCTGAGCCTAAAGCAGACAATTAACTAACTGACTGAGCTACCCAGATGCCTGGAATTTTTTATTTTTAATTCAAATTTTTCAAATGAAATATCACTACTCTGATTTTCTATTTCTACTGTGTTAATTTTTAAAATTAATGCTTTATAAGAAATTTCCCATTTCTGTATAATTATTTAATTTGACATAAAGATATTAAAAATATCACCTTCATTATTTTATTGTCTGTAGGACCTATAGTAATATTTTCTTTTTTCACTTCTGACATTTGTGGTCTTCTCTTAATTAGTTTTATCTAAGTATAATAAACTTTAGTAACTTTTTCAAAGAACTAACTTTGAGTTTGGTTAATTTTCTTTACTCTTTTTCTATTTTCTATATTTTGCTTTATTTTTTTTCTTCTATGCAATTTGGGTTAAATTTACTCTTTATTCTAGCTTTTTTACTCACATTTACAAAGTATGAACACCAAAATGTGCAAATCTTCATCATTTTGCAACACATACAAATACTAAAACATTAGTTGAAGTAGTTCTTTATATATTCTACATGTAAGATCCTTATATATGATTGACAAACATCTTCTCCCATTTTGTGGGTAATCTTTTTGATAGTGTCTCTGAAGCACAACTTTTGATTTTGATGAAATCCAGTTTAACCGTTTTTCTTTCATTGCTTGTGCTATTAGTGTGGTAGCTAAAAAAATAATGCCTATTTCAATCATAAAGATTTGCACCTATATTTTCTTTTTTATTATTATTATTTTTAAAAGAAGGAGGGAGAGAATCTTAAGCAGGCTCCATGCCCAGTGCAGAGTTCAATCTCACAACACAGAGATAAAGACCTGAACTGAAATCAAGTATCAGACACTTAGCCAACTGAACCACTCAGGCACCCTGCACCTACATTTTCTTTTAAGAATTTCATAGGTTCTTTAAATTTATAGGTTCACTTAAATTTGGGTATTTAATCCATTTTGAGTTAATCTTATTTTGGGTGTGTGATCCAACTTCATTCTTTTTCATGTGGCTGTTGAGTTTTCCCAGTACCATTTGTTGAAAAGATTTTTTTCTTCCATTGAATTATCTTAGTGCCATTGTCAGAAATCAATTAACTCTATCTAATTGGGTTTGTTTCTACTCTCACACTTATTCAACTGGTTTATACATCTATCCTTAGGCCAAAATCATACAATCCTGATTTCTGTAGGATTGTGGTAAGTTTTAAAATTGGAAATGTGAATCCTCCAACTCTGTTCTTTTTTAAGACTGTTTTGACTAGTATGAGTGTCTTGCATTCCTATATCATTTTTAGAATCTACTTGTCAATTTCTTCAAAAGAAAAAAAAAAGTCAGCTGAGACTTAGATAAGGGATGCATTGTATCTGTAGCTCAATTTGGAGAATATTGCTATCTTAAGGCTTCCAGACCATTTATACAGGGGTCTTTGTATTTTTTTTAGGTCCCTTTTAATTTCTTAGAATGATGTTTTGTAGTTTTTGGTGTCTTCAAGTCATACACTTTAGTTGTTGTTGTTAAATTTATTCCTGAGAATTTATTTTTGATGCTATTGCAATTGGAATGATTTCATTTTCAGATTGTTCATTGTCAGTGTGTAGAAACACAACTGTTTTTTTGTATATTGAGTTTTATATGCTGCCAGGTTGCTGAAATCAGTTATAGCTGTGATAGTTTTCCTGTAGATTCTTTAGGATTTTCTATATACGAGGTCACTTCATTTGCAAATAGAGATAATTTTATTTCCTTTCCAATTTGGACTCCTTTTATTTAGTTTTCTTGCTCAATTACACTGGCTAGAACTTCTAGCACAATAATGAATAGAAGTGGGGAGATTGGACATCTTCTTCTTATTCCTGATCTTAAGGAGAAAGTTTCAGTCTTTCAGCATTAAGTATAATGTTATCCATGAGTTTTCTGTAGTTGCCCTTTATGGAGTGAAGAAGTCTTCCTCTATTTCTAGTCTAACAAATGTGTTTTCATCATGTAAGAGTGCTAAATTTTGTCAAATTCATTTTCTGAAATTGTCAATATTATATATATTTTGTCCTTTACTCTAACTGATAGTACTCAGCCTCCAAATTCTATCTCCCCTGGAGGTCCTGTGATTACTTGGTTTTAATCCTGGTAGAATGCCAGTGGGTTGGGAGAGGGTTCTAAATCCCAAGATGAAGCCTCTTGGCTGTCTTTGATGGATACCCTCAATTTTCATGAAATTTCAAGACATCTTATCCCTCTTGCTAGGCTGGACTTCCAACATGGGAATTATTTCACCCAAAATTGCTTTTCACAATCTTCTGATGCTATCTCAATCCAGAACAATGGATTAAAATTGACCAATAGGATTTAAAAAGAACTAATATCAAATCCATTGTCTACATTTTTAAAAAATGTTCACAAGAATGAGAGTTGACTGTCTTGTAAAAGCATCATATACAAGATCCAGAGTTTTTGTGAATGAGAATCTCAGTGATAATCAATAATGGATTATATTGTTAAAAAAAAGGAGCAGAAAAAATCTTGAACTTTTAGGCCATGTGCTATGTCAATAAGCATTTAATATCTATATCAAGTGAGGTAATAATCCTAACACACATGACATCAGTCAGGAGGTCATGCTTGAAGGTATGTATACTTTCCTGGACTTTACAATAGAAGAACAACATCAAAGAATAACCAAATGTTTGGAATAAATTAAATAAGATGGTTTATGTTCTAGTAAATTGTGTCAAAGAAGAAAATGGTTGAAAGAGCTGTGTATTTTAGCCTACAGAAAAGAAAAACTAGAGTAAGTGACACAATATATGACTTCAACCATTCAAAAGATTGTTTGATAACTGTGTGAAAAGGGGAATAGTCCATGCTATCTGGACTGCTTCAAAGGACAAAACTAGTACTGATTAATGGACAGAGACAACCTATCATTCAAGATATAGAAGAACGCCGTAATTATAATTGTATGGTAACAGTAAAGTAGTTTTCAAAAATGAGTTGAAAGAAGGTAGTAAGTGAATGAAAGATATATTAAGGTTTTATCAAGCCATGGTAAAATGAAAGGCAGTTTGTGAGTCAGTGAGAATTTAGGAAGGTGTTGGGAGTGGGAGAAATGTAGAAATAGAATCAGTTTGATGTTCCCAGAGGTATGTTGCTCAATGAAATGGTCATTTATTTCATTCACCAAAGTCACCCAGTTAACCTTATGTGAAACCAAATATATGCATGCAGTGTTAAATTCACACTAATGAATTATGTCAGTGATCACAAATCACAGATTGTCAATGGATGACTTAGAAAGAACAACTGCCATGGCAACAAAATGGGCGTTTGAAGTCTTAGTCCCCTTCAAAGAAGCACAGACCTTACAGTGGGTTTGTGTATTGAATACTTTTTCTTTCCTCTGAATTTTGGCCCTCAAGGATCAAAAAGATACAACCCTGTAAATATTGTAGGCAAGACACAGAATATATACTAGCATTACTTTAAAAACAACTGAATACAGATTTTCTAAAATGGCTAGAGAATCTCACACTGGCAAGAACATCAACCTTTATTGTTCCAACTCTGGTTTGTCAAGGTTGATCTCCTCAGGGATCTCTCACTAAACCCTCTACTACACAGGCTCACAAGGTGTGGCGCCTTTGAGTGTGCTCATGCCAATAATGGACATATGAATTTGTCCTTAATTCTCCAATAGATCTGTTAAATTAAGTCAGCATCTTCTAAAAGCTGTGTTCATAGGATTGAGAAGTATATGGCATATAGCTATAGTTTACCTTTCAGGTATTCGGTACCTGAAGGATATTTTATTAAGATGAAATGATTATCATTTATTTAAATTTGTTGACACTTCTAGAATGGACTTTTGTATGTATCTCTGTATTGTCTTTTTATTTTAGCCACATACCTAGTGTTCTGCCACTTATAAGCTATAAGCTATTTCAACTATACAACCTTGGTTAAATTGTTTAATATTATAGTCCCAATATCCTCATCTGTAAAGTTATGAGAATAAGAGCACCTATTTTTTAAGGGTTATTGTGTGAATTTAATGAGTTAATATGTACAGTATACTTAGGACAGTGCCTAGAGTATAAGACATGCTCAGTAAATGTAACACGTTTTGACTGTTCAAAAATATTCATTGAGTACCTATATATATATATATGACCCAGATGTTGAGTGGAGTTACACTTTTTTTAAATATCTGTGAATTCCAGGTGTTCTTACATTCTCCTCACTCATCTCTTATTTAGATGTCCAGATATGACTGTTCTTTGTTTCTCACAAATATTTTAAAAAAGAGAAAAGGAATTGTTCTCTTCTAGATTTTCATGTCTACCTTTCTCCAAAATCTCCATACCTTTTTCTGTGTATCAAGTTTTCCACAGCATTTGGGGAGATGGGAGGAATTTACATATAAAAATGAAAACAAATAAATTTAAACAGTAGATACCCTGCTTTTTTAAATCCTTGGGCTTTTCTGATGTACCCAGCCACTCCCAACATCCACATTCTCTTCTCCCTTTTCAGGCCAATAACCATGACAACAAAAGTAAGCAATTAAAAAATATCCCTCCCATATTTGAATGTCAGAGAAATTCAATCTCTCCATCCCAAATATCCACAAACTCAGCTCCAGGGCAACACAGGCAAGGTGAAGTTGAAATGATTATTTATACAGTCTGATGGATCTCTTTATTAGCAACTTTTTCTTCTCTCAGGCTTCATCTGAAGGGAAGAGGATTTTAGTCTTCTTGTTACACATATAATGGAATTTCTCTAGATCTTCTAAGAGAAATCATGATAAAAGAAATGATTCCTAACTGCATCTGAACCTGCATGCAAACTGACAAAGTTTCCTATATATGTGTGTGTATGTGTGGATGTATATTTCCATATATATATATTTCCTTTTATTATATATATATACATATACATAGATATATATTTCCTTTCATATATATTTCACACTCCGTATATATATTACATATGTATAATATATATAATTCTATTGATATATATCAATACAAGTATGTCTATTGTGTTGTTCAATCCCATACTAAAATTTGGTGCTTTTTAGACTGTAGGCTGGCATGAAATTAGATAACAGTCAAGGAACTCAGCAACTCTTTATTGCATGGCAGTAGAATTCAGATCATGGTTATGAATGTATTGGACTAAGTTCAGATCTGGCCATATGATGTATCAGGAATCAGCAGATCTGGGTTGAGGTCAATCCTACTACTATCTCAGAAACCCTATAAAGTCTCTGAGATCCTCTGGGACCTGTATTGTAGCATCTGTACTCTATCAGTTTCTCATTTCCAATTCCCTATATTCTTCCAAAAACAAGTGGAAGCTATCATATATTAGAGGGAAGCAGCTTGTATAGTAGAAAGTGCATAAGTTTTAAAGTCAAACTGAGTTATAATCCAATGTCTATCTTTGGACAAATATAATAAATAATTATTCTCTTGCCACACTGTTATGAGAAGTAATGCAAATAAAATACATGAAAGTTTTGACATCAAATGTCAGTTTCATAGGTTATAGAATTAGGAATGATAGATTATTTGGCTGTTTGATAATTAAGATAAGGACTTGAATCCAATTGAACTCCGAGGAAATCTGAACCTCCAAAATGAAATCATTTTAAAAGAAACACCATCCATAAAACTTACTGTTTATATGAAAATATGTTAAAATTTTAATCACATTGCCTACAATACAAACTAAAATTATATGCTTTCCCAAAAAGAACACAAAAAATTATATCCTTTTTTATATTACTTCTTTATGATATATCAAAATACCTCTTTAGCAATGAGACCTAATGGTATTAGTTTACTTTACACTTTAGATTAATAAATTCTTTCATTGAAGGGACTCAATTATGATTTGTCAAAAAGGTAAAATGATTATCCACTTTGCCGCTGGGAATGTTGCTGTGCAGAGGTTCAGTGTTTTTCAATTCTGCCAAGGTACGCTTCACTGTGTTATAGGAATCTAAACCATCAACTTCAATGTCGAACTTGAGTTGAGATGATTAATTAAAACCACAGATCTTTTTGTTCTCCTTGGTATTCTGGGATGGAGAGAGTCAAATAGATATTCATTCTCCTCATGAAAGAATGCTAAACACTTGTATGGAATGGGAATCTTGGCCCATTTTTAAAAATTCCCTTCATACTGCCATGCAGTGAAGCATAATGAATTTAGATACAATGAATTTAGAACAAAATAACATACTGAACAACCTTGGACATAGTTTCTACCATCAGGCACTCACTGGGTGGGCTGACCTCATGTGAATATTGCCTTTCTTACTGCCTCTGTCTTCATTATCACTGACCATCTGGTGCTCCCTACCCAGGACTAACAAACACAAATGACTAAGAATTTCTAAAGCTTATCCTTCCAACAGAAGAGCTACACTCTGCTCTGCCTTTATTGTAAATAGAGTCATCAGGACATAGATTTCCAGAAAATAATTTTATTCTTAACCTAGTTGAATGTTCTGCCACATGACTCCATTGATGACTCCTTGACTCTCTTTCTCAACTCTTGCTATACTAGCTCAGTTCTTACCTCTTGGATCACAGGCAAATCGTCCTCTGTCCCCTAGAATTTGTTTCTTAGCCCCCTTCTCTTCTTTAATGCATATACCTTGAGTGATTATATATATATATATATATATATATATATATATATATATATATAATTTTTTTAAAAATCTTCAACCATTCAACCACCACTGAGTAGGCCAGGGGTCTTTGAGGAGAAAGAAACTACATCAGTTATCTTACCAGAATAAAATGACACAGAATTGTGAACTGGAGATTAGAAAATTAAAAAGCAAAAGGGGAACACTTTGTGCTCTTAAACAGAGGTTGGATGAACAGAAGGGATCATTAAAGCTCAGAGGATTGGAGGAGGGCCTGTGGAGCTGGGACTTACACTTCTGAGGAAGAAGCAGAGTCAGGCTGATTCTGAGTTTTCTGAGAGGAATGTAATGAGGCTGATTTTAAATAGCATGGAAAAATTGCAAACTGCAATCAACTGCTACTTGTGGGATCGGTTGTCATTGCCAGGATAAAGAGCTCTCACCTGACTGGATTTAGATGCAAACAGGAAAGAGCAAGTCCTTTTTAACTTATTTAGCCTTCAGGATTCTCTCTAGTGCTTCTTTTTTGTCAAAACTTCATGTGGAACAACTGGTAAAGGATACATGAGTTCAACCTCAGACTCAAAAAACACAGTATAGATGTATGGATTTAAAGCTAAAATACTGTAGTATAACAATCACTATGACCAAAGCTGGCTACCCAAAATCCATAGACACTCTTCTAACCAAGTTTGACTTCAGTGTAATGACAGAAATCACTTTACTCTTTGGCTCAATGAAATTATTTGTATGTTCAAAGACAATCTCAACCTTCTTTCAGTGACTTTTGGGACATATTTATTTGGCTTGAAAAAGGTTGAGATTGTCTCCGTTCTGGATAGAGCTATCGTATGCTCTTTAGTTGAGAATGAACTAGGAGCTATCCATAGCCTAATTCCCACAGTCTAGCAGTCATCATATGATCATAAAAATCCCTGAAGATTCTTAATCCAGTGTCTGTCACTGATATGCTACCCCACGATCACAAAGTTTTGCCATTGCTACTGAAAAGATGTTTTCGGTACCTGGAAAGAGGTAAATTAGTTACCTCATAGACTATTATGCAACATTTAAAAATACTCCAGGAAAAGAAAAAAAAGAAAGAAAGAAAGAAAGAAAGAAAGAAAGAAAGAAAGAAAGAAAGAAGAGAAGAGAAG
>NC_081559.1:53339642-53523301 GCF_022355385.1 Mustela nigripes | reverse complement strand
AGAAAAGAAAAGAAAAGAAAAGAAAAGAAAAGAAAAGAAAAGAAAAGAAAAGAAAAACAAAACATGTAAACAAAATTTTGGAAATGTTCCAGGAAGTTAACTGAAAACAAGAGAACATTATACAGAGGTAAAGGAAGAGGAAAGGAGGGAGAACAGGTGGCTGAGAAGGAAAAAGAAGAAAACAGGCAAGTGAAAAAGAATCAAGAGGAAAAAAGAAATCATCTTCCAAAATGATAACAGTGGTACTTTCATAATCAGAAAAAAATGCATATAAGAGAAGACAGTAAAGGTGCTCCACTTGGTTGAGGACAGGAAGACTTCCTTTGGATAGGAAGACTCTCTAAGCTCCTGGGAAACAACAGGTTCCTCTAAAAAGGTGTCAAGTCCTACATTCTCAGTCTAACTTCTGTGAAGCCCAGGACAGCACTGCACTCAGACTCAGCTAAACACAACAAACAGATAGGATCGGGCTTACCATTTCTCCTTTTTAAAATTCTAATGTCAAGAATTTGGAAGGTTTATAAATATTTGTTATTATCAGCAACTGAAATTGTATCTTTGCCGTAGATTTTCCTGAAACCTGAGTAACAAAAAAAGAAACATCATAATGTTGCCTGTAGAATTTTGGTATTCACATTTGTTGACGTTGAAATGTTAATGCTGAATTATTGTTGAATGAACCATTGAAGCAGAGAATGTCCATGTTCTAGGCCACCTGTGGTTTTACATTTATTCCACCTTCTTCACTTTCATATGAACACAAAGAACCATGTTCATTCCCATAGCTTCTTGGCCAACAATCCTGTGGACAGATATGAAATCTTATTTGTATTTAAGTGAAGACATTTGGGGTGCCTGGGTAGCTCAGTTGGTTAAGCTTCTGCCTTCAGCTCAGGTCATGATCTTGGGGCCCTGGGATTAAGCCCCACAAAGGGCTCCCTTCTTAGCCGGGAGCCCACTTCTCCCTCTGCCTCTGCTGCTCCTCCTGCTTGTGTCCTCTCTCTTGCTCGCTCAATTTCTCTCTCAAATAAATAATTAACATCTTTAAAAATTTTAAAAAAATATGTGGAGGATATTTTGTTACTCTTTGGTTTAGTATAAATTGTTAAAATATTGGTTGGTTTGAGCTGTCATTCTGGTGTTCACTTTTAAATAAAACAATTTATAATGGGAAAAAGCAATGTAAACTCTCTTTAAATTTCCCTTAAAGTTTGAAAGATTGCGATAGGCTCTTCCTTGTCACATAAAGAGACATCATCTTGATAGTTTTAAATATTTCAGTCAGCTGTGTAAGTAGCATTTTTATACTACTGTTAATGTAGAAAAAAATTACTGATTACATACAACACTAATCCTTTGCCGTAGGAATGTCTTATTCTCAGTGACTTAATTTTAATATCTAAAGAAAACTATGGTTTACATTCTTGTCTTGTTCCAAGAATGCCAACTCTCACTCAAGCTTCTTGGCCTCTGTAAGTTTTTTCTACTGATTGTTATATTTTGCCAAGCCTTGGGAGACTTAGGTACTTATGGCTAGAGTCTGAATTAATGTATATATGTGGTGTATGGTGTTTAAGTTAAACTAGTACATTTCAGACCAGCAAGTTTTGCTACTTGGATGAAGGAAGGATATAAATTCCATGATTTCGTCATTGTGAGGACTCATGAATATGCCATTGTGTACCACCCTGCTACCCTGCTGCTGAAGAAACACAAGATTTAATATGTGTCTTTAAAAATACATTTTTCTATAAATATATGTAAATATAATTTCTCCTGGCTATTTCATTGTTAAATGATCTGGCAAATAATTTGGTTGAGATCATTGTCCTCATTTGAGAAGAACTTTAAATTTTGACACAAAAATTACTTATGAATCAGATATGTATTTATTTGAATTATGTTATTTATTTTTCTTTTAATTACCCTTATCAAATAATAATAAACCAAAATAAACTACAAAATGTTTGTGCACTTCAACATATTCAATGAGATTGCAGGACTGTAGAATTAAGGAATAGTTCAGGAGGACTTTCTTTTTTTTTAGGGTCCATTCTCTCAGCAAACTCTTTTTTTCTTTTTATAACTAGTTTTTTTATTTTTTTAAAGATTTTATTTTATTTACTTAAGAGAGAGATCACAAGTAGGCAGAGAGGCAGGCAGAGAGAGAGAGAGAGAGTGGGGGTGAAGCAGGTCCCCGCTGAGCAGAGAGCCCGATGCGGGACTAGATCCCAGGACCCTGAGATCATGACCTGAGCTGAAGGCAGCAGCTTAGCCCACTGAGCCACCCAGGTGCCCCATACTAGTATTTTTTAAATTTATTTTTTCAGTGTTCCAAGATTCATTGTTTATGCACCATATCTAGTGTTCCATGTAATACACGCCCTCCTTACTACCCACTACCAGGCTCACCCAACCTCCCACTCCTCTCCCCTCTAAAACTCTGGTTTTTTTCTGAGAGTCCACAGTCTCTCATGGTTTGTCTCCCCCTCCAATTTTCTCCAACTCACTTCCTCTCTCCTTCACCCAATGTCCTCTGTGTTATTCCTTATGCTCCACAAGGTGTGAAACCATATGATAATTGATTCTTTCTGCCTGACTTATTTCATTCAGCATAATCTCTTCCAGTCCCATCCATGTTGATACAAAAGTTGGATATTCATGGGGCCCCTGGGTGGCTCAGTGGGTTAAGCTGCTGCCTTCAGCTCAGGTCATGATCTCGGGGGTCCTGGGATCGAGCACCACATCGGGCTCTCTGCTCGGCGGGGAGCCTGCTTCCTCCTCTCTTTCTGCCTGCCTCTCTGCCTGTTTGTGATCTCTCTCTGTCAAATAAATAAATAAAATCTTAAAAAAAAAAAAGTTGGGTATTCATGCTTTCTGATGGAGGCATAATACTCCATTGTATATATAGACCATAGTTTCTTTATCCATTTTCATCCATTGAAGGGCATCTTGGCTCTTTCCACAATTTGACAACTATAGCCATTGATGCTATGAACATTGGGGTACAGATGGCCCTTCTTTTCACTATATCTTTATCTTTGGGGTAAATACCCAGTAGTGCAATTGCAGGGTCATAGGGAAGCTGTATTTTTCATTTCTTAAGGAATCTCCATACTGTTTTCCAAAGTAGCTGCACCAACTTGCATTCTCACCAATAGTGTAAGAGGGTTCCCCTTTCTCCACATCCTCTCCAACACTTGTTGTTTACTGGCTTGTTAATTTTGGCCATTCTAACTGGTGTAAGGTGGTATCCCAATGTGGTTTTGATTTTAATCTCCCTGATAGCTAATGATGATGAACATTTTTTCATATGTCTGTTGGCCATTTTCTTTGCAGAAGTGTCTGTTTATGTATTCTGCCCATTTTTTTGACATGATTATCTGTTTTTTGGGTGTTGAGCTTGAGGGGTTCTTTATAGATCTTAGATATCAGCCCTTTGTCTGTAGTGTCATTTGTGAATATCTTCTCCCATTCTGTGGGTTGCCTTTTTATTTTGTTGACTATTTTCTTTGCTGTGCAGAAGGCTTTGATCTTGATGAAGTCCTAAAAGTTCATTTTCGTTTTGTTTCCTTTGTCTTTGGAGACATGTCTTGAAAGAAGTTGCTATGGCCAATGCCGAAGGGTTTACTCCCTATGTTCTCTTCTAGGATTTTGATGGATTCCTGTCTCACTTTGAGGCCTTTTATCCATTTTGAGTTTATTTTTGTGTATGGTGTAAGAGAATGGTGAAGTTTCATTCTTTCATATATAAGCTGTCCAATTTTCCCAGCATCATTTATTGAAGAGACCATCTTTTCTCCACTGTATATTTTTTTTCAGGAGGACTTTCTTTAAACAACAGGAACACAGAAAGAAACCAACATGCTTACCTATCAGAATTAAGCATTCTGATCCATCAAATTAGTCCTTGGTTAAATAAGAAGGAACAATATTATCTAAAGCAATAACTTTTGATATGTAAATTTCCATAGATAAAAAGACTCTATAACTGAGAAATGTTAGAAAGGGCTAAACAGCCTAGCCCATTTTTTTTTTCCATTTTATATTAAAAAAAAAAACCACTCCTGGGACACCTAGGTGGCTCAGTCAGTTAAGCATCTGACTCTTGGTTTCAGCTCAGATCATGATCTCATAGGCAGTGGGATCAAGCCTCAAGGAGGGTCTCGAGCCCCAAGTTGGGTCTCGAGCTCAGTGGGATGTCTGCTTGAAGATTTTCTCACTCTGCCCCTCCCCCACTCACATGGTTAAATAAATCTTTACAAAAAATAAAAAAGAAAATAAAATACTCCTTTAAGTTAGAATTGCTTTTTTAAAAATCACTAACACCAACATCTGCTTCTGAACAAAATAGAAAAAAGAACAAAACACCAAGTTTGCACAGTAATGCCAGTAAAAACAACAAAAACAACAACAAAATCTTAATGTCTATTAAAGTGTCCCATGAATATACTGAAAAAATAAGCAAATGAAAATATTACAAATCATAAGATGTGAAGAAAAGGAGGAATTAAGAAGATAAAATATCAAGAGCAATCTGGCCAAGTCCAATGAATGGAGAAGAGTAAAATAGCAAATCAAAAACTGAAACTGCAAAATTTGTTATACCAACTAAGCAAACGGAACCCAACTATTCTTCTGTGTGCACTTGAGAACAAATAGATGACTTGCACAAATTAGAATACTATATATGTTCCTACTCAAAATATTCTAAACCCAACTTGAACTGAACTAATACTTTATTCTAGTTATACTTCCTCTTACTTTGAGGAAGAAAATAGTTTATCAATCAACACAACAAGTTATTTGAAATCACCTAAATAAAACCGTTGATTGGGAGTAGGGGTTTTTCACTTTTCAACCAGCTATTTTGTCATTTAAAAGATGCTGTGTTAAATAGTTTCTAAGGAAGTTTCTCTTGATCTAACCTATTTTAGCCCTTGTTAAGAATAAATGCAATGGACACCCAGAAAGGGATCAAAAGACTGTGGATTAGTAAAGATGACATTTAATTGTGTGCCAGTACAAAGTTAGCTTTAGAAAGCTCCCATCAACAACAATCAGGCATTATTATTCTAAAGAAATGGAGGATGTTAATCAAAATGCTTGTGTCACTAGGGAAAAAGGCTGGACTTTCTAAGTCACTCCAGTCAAGTTGGGACTGTTTATAGGAGCATTGTCTCTAGACCTCTCCATTCTTGTCTGCCCAAAGATAGCTGTGGAGCAGCTGTCTTATGACATGACACTCTTCTTTATGTAACTTTCTAAAAATTAGTAAAATATTATGTAACTTTCTAAAATATTAATCAATATGACCTATTTTGATGATGACATAAGATTTGCTTTAATACCTGTTTTTGCTAACCAAAAAAAAATCCAAAGAGGATTTTTCCTTAAAAATAAATAAATAAATAAAGGCGGAAAGAGAAAATAAAAACTTTGCATTACAGAGACAATGAACTGTGACACTGGCCCAGCCAAACTCCTTCTCCAGGACTACCCTCAGAATCTCAGCTGCAAACCACAGTAGCTTTGAACTGTGTCTGGGAGCATCCGTGCTTTATCTCCATTTGTTCTGGGAATGTGTTAGAAAGATGTGTCCAGAGATATCAGAAACACCTAAGAGAGGTTATCTTTTGGGTCTAGGAATGCTCTAAATTATTCCATGTAAATGAACATAATTGCTCCTTCCCTTTACACCTTTTCAGCTTACAAAAGGTTGGCCTGGTCTACAATCGAATAGTGGGGGCTACCTGTGTAAGAAAGAGTATTTTCTTTTTTTTGCCTCATTATCTCTGTTGTACAGAAACAAAAGTGGCTATTCCTAGTCATACTAAGCAGGGATAGTTTAAGGATCACTGGCATGGGTTACAGAGCTTTCAAAGAATGGCACCATGGAAATATATCCCATTGCTACATTTTAAGCAAATGGGATTTCAGGCCCTTCAGAGAGCTGGATAATCCCTTCAAATCCTTAAAGATTTGAATAATAGCTCTAAGTAATGCTGTTGTTTAGTAAATATAACTTGATAACTGTATAAAGATATAATCCTATGTAACTATGCTTTCACAAAGAACAGTGAAGGAAACAAAAATTTATAGTAGTCAGATATCATCGAGTCATGTGATAAAATGAAGAGCAGCTTTAATGCTAAAGTGACTTCTAGGAATTACTGGGGATGGGAAGGAATATAAAAATAGTTCAGCAGAGGGGATCACATGGGGTAGACCTAGGGACGGTGTTGACACAAAGCAAAGAATTAAAAGGCATCATCAGCAATGAGCCATATATTTATAACAGCAGACATTTGCAATATTAATAGATGCTTCAATGATACATTTGTCAAGGTACATATCAGTCCTGATATTTGGCTATGACAACACATGTGTTTCTGTGCTGCGTTGCCATCATGATATGCTGGTTAGGATGTGGTCTCTGGTGCCAGACTCTGAAGATTCAAATCTCAACTTAGGTTGTGTGACATAGACATGTCACCGACTTCCCCTCTGCCTTCATATCTTCATTTGAAAAATGAAATAAATTTTTCAATAATGAGTGATAAAAGCGAAATAATATTACTACCTACTCCTGAAGACTTTGATGTAAATTAAATGCTATTATAGACTAATATATGTTGAGGACTTAAACCAGTGGTACAGGTGTGTGTGTGTAGAGGGGATTATTAGGCATTTAGAGACGTTTGTGAAAAACATTATATCATCAATTAATGAGCCAACTATCTATTCCACAAGTATTCCTGTGGACCCACAATGTGTTCAAGGTCTATAGATAGAGATTTCAAGGTAGGCAAAGGACCACCTACAAGTCTGAAATTATGTTTTTTGGCAATCTACAATAAATATGAACTGAAAGAAAACTCTAGCATAGATGCCATATGAAAATTAAAGAGGTTCTACAAAAAAACAAAACAAAACAAAAAACAAAAAAGCAAAAAAAAAAAAAAGCCTATTCTGATCACTTGAAGATCATGCTTTATAATGGTAAACTAATTCCCATTGACTCTAACATGACAAATGTTGAGCTGTAATCATTTATAGTTGCAAAGACCTGCACTGGCCTCCTGTGTTGCCCCCTTAACCACTTTTGTCCTCTCTAAGTAAAACACAGCTTTGAGGGGTGTCTGGATGGCTCAGTGGGTTAAGCCTCTGCCTTTGGCTCAGGTCATGATCTCAGGGTCCTGGGATTGAGCCCCTCATCGGGCTCTCTGCCCAACAAGGAGCATGCTTCCCTCTCTCTCTGCCTGCCTCTCTGCCTACTTGGGACCTCTCTCTCCGTCAAAAAAATAAATAAAATCTTAAAAAAAAAAAACCCAAAATACAAAAAAACCCACACAGCTTTGAGTTTGTAATGTTCTATTTAAGGCTCAGTTGTTACTTCCATTATAAACTTTGCTATTCCAGATGATAACTTGTCACCTTTCATTTGCATCAAGATAAAACTTTAGTGTATATTTGTAAGCTTTAATGTAAACTATTGTTTCAGAAAAAAAATGTGCGAATGAATAAAATGAGGAGTTTGTAGTCCTGAACATCCTTTGAAGAATTACAAATAAAATAACTGCCCCTCTTTCCTGACCTTCAGTTTGACAATGCGGTAGATGCATTCAACTGTCTACAAATCTTTAATATGAACAGAAGCCATTTTAAATGGATTCTCAAATGTCTAAGTTTGAAGCGTTAGAAGAGCCTTGAGGATGGGAAAGTTAATTTTCTTTGGAAATATGTATTTAAATAAGTATAAAAAGGGCGCCTGGGTGGCTCAGTGGGTTAAGCCGCTGCCTTCGGCTCAGGTCATGATCTCAGGGTCCTGGGATCGAGTCCCGCATCGGGCTCTCTGCTCAGCAGGGAACCTGCTTCTCTCTCTCTCTCTCTGGCTGCCTCTCTGTCTACTTGTGATTTCTCTCTGTCAAATAAATAAATCTTTAAAAAAATAACTAAATAAATAAGTATAAAAATAATTTTTAATTCTTTGAGCATATATTCTTTGGGATCGCACTAGATTGTATTTCTTGTATGCTTACTTAACCCTTGCAATAATCCTGTAAGGGAATTCTTACCCTCATTTCTCAGATAAGGAAGTTGAAGTACAGGTAAGTTAACTGATTTTCTAAGGTCACATTGCTAAGAGGAAGAACCAGGATATGAACCTTGTTCCACATAACTTCAAAATCTGGTTTTAATTGCTGTGAACTACTGACTATTTAGACACATACCATCTCCGTAGATATCTACTTGGTGGCAATATAGTATAAAGATTCAGCATGTTGGGGCTCTGGGCTCAGTCTGCCTGAGCCCCAAATCTCACATCTGCTGCTTACTAGCTGTGTGGTATCAGGAAAGTTACTTAGAATGTATTTAGCACAAAGTAGGTGCTAAATAAATACTATATCTTATTGTTTTCAGAATACATAGAACTTGAGAGGGAGGTCACTACAAGGAAGGAGTTGTAAGAGTCACGTCAGAGAGATGAGGAGACAAGTATACAAATCCTGTGGGATCTTGAAGGCCATTGTAAGGATTTTGGCCTTTACTTTGAATGTAACATAAAGACACTAGAGAATTCTAACAAGAGAAATGTCATGATCTAACTAGGTTTTCTTGACTGCTCTGGCTGTTGGATGAAAACATACTGCAGGAGGGCAAAAGTGAAGGCAGAGAGACCAGCTCAGTGTCTCTTGCAATAATCCAAGAGAGAAATACCAGTGCTTTAGACCAGAATGATAACAATGGAGAGTGTCGAGAAAAAAGTGGTTAGATTATGTCATCACAAGATGTACTGATATATTGGATATAAAGGATAACAGAAGAAAAAAATATTTAAAAAATGACTAATATTTTAGCTTGGGCAACGGAAAGATCAAGATGAATGACAGCTAATAACTAATAATATTAATTAATAATTAATGCCTTTGATAATTTCATTTCTTATATCTAGAGTTAATTCTATTCCTGGATTTTCTGTAGACTAGTAAGTGTGGTAAGATTGAATAAAGACTACCAATTGAATCTTCTAAACAAAGGATACCAGACAGATCTTTTAATACATTGTCTGGTTTTCTGATGTCACAATCTTACTCTTCTGTTAATACAAGAACTGATGACTAGTGAGTTACAGGTTGATAGGCATCTGGGACACATGGAGAGGCCCTCATGAGGCATGCCTGGATCTATTACATGAGTAACCAATCTATTATACTCAGAGGTATAAGTACAAAATATTGCTGAATTTCCCTTCACACTACTTAAACATTCTGGAAATTTCTCATCATTTTCTTGTCCTTCTCATGTATTCACAGTCCAAGTCAGACCAGTGTAGAATTCTCATCTTACATCTGAGTCAAAGCTCTTATTTCTCACATTGCCTGCTGGCTCTAGGCAAGTGTGTGGAAGTGTGTGCCGCCCGCCATCAGCAGATCACCCCACAGCCTTACAGAAACTCCCTCGTGGCCTAGACACTGCCAAGACAGCTGAAACCTGACTCCTTCAGAACATCCCTTAACCCAAAAAGAAACTCCCACTTTCTTACCATACCTCAACAATTTTTCTCTCTGCATGCCTCCCCAACACCCTTAGCTTTTGTTCTAGTAGGCTCAGAGTAGATCAGTAGGTTCATTGACTAAGCAGATGTCCAATAAAGGAAGGAGATGCCAGCCCAGCAGGGACCTTCAGTGTCTATGGTGATAATTCCCTCAGATGGTCCTCCCCTGGCTTGGAGTTGTGGGGATCATAGCATTCCTGATGAACCAGATTACTCCCTGACTCTTCCTCTAACCTGTCTTTATTTTTCTTTTTCCTTTTATTTTTTTTTAATAGTCTAGTATGCAATTTGGGTACTAACAGCTGGATGGAGATATCAAAATTAACCCATAGGCCAATAAATAATAAACCCTGAGGGAGTGGGCTGACCTCTACTATTGGCAGCTCTCTTCAGAACAGGAGACACATATCATCTCTCTATCCTCAGCTTTCGGTCCAAGTTAGCAGTTCAAGACAATAACAACAACAACAACAATAATAATAATAAATAATAAAAATAGCACTCATATCCAATTACATAAGTTTAAAATTCTGAAAACTTCTCAAATGGTGTTACTGAAACACAGATACTCGAAGAGCTAATGGACAAATAACTGATTTACTTAGGGCCACTACCGTAGGTGGTTTGTGGAGAGCAATTTGAAAAACCATTGTTCTGTAATTCTTCTTTGATCATATGCTCATACACAAAAATACACCCACACACCACCAACACCTCTCTCAATTAATCTTCAAGGATATAGCAGAATGAACATAACTGTTCCTTGAAAAATGGGTATGCCATGGTGACCCATGGTCACCCACTCTTCTCTTTGAAGAGAACCAAATACAGAAGATGTGAAAAGTTTGCAAACAACCGAGCTCTTGACACAGCTCCTTGGGGACCATTTGGTCATTAATGATAGAATTTAAAAGGACCCCTCCTGCTTGGCAGGCAGCCAGGATCACAGCTCCAGGGAAGAAAGCCAGATGTGTATTTAAGATTTGCTTCTGGGGGTGCCTAGGTGGCTCAGTGGGTTAAGCCTCTGCCTTGGGCTCAGGTCATGATCTCAGGGTCCTGGGATCCAACATCATCAGGCTCTCTGCTCAGCAGGGAGCCTGTTTCTCCCTCCCCCTCTGTCTGCCTCTCTACCTACTTGTGATCTCTCTGTCAAGTAAATAAATAAAACCTTAAAAGTAAATAAATAAAAAGATCTGCTTCTGGTGATTTTCTCCCCATACTTAGGGAAGCCTGTTTGGCTGTAAAAGTGGATCCCTACTGGGATTCTTTCTAATTGTTATTTTACTCTGATTGGCTACTCTCACTATTTGTCCATTTCCTATTGTCATTGTTTTGTAATCAGCTCTTATGCAAATGAAGCATGCTTGTAAGTTGATTTGAGACCTGGTTTAAGAAATAAGAGTTCCAAAATACTGGGACAGAAGTTGCTGGTCTTTCCTCCTACTCCACAGAAACTAACTGTGGACTCATCTCCAGTGAGTAAGGAAGGAGACCTTTTCCTAATTTTATTTACTTTGAATAAATACTTCCTGAGAGCTCTGCTTCTTCGAATGTAGTTCCTGGTAGCAATGCTTCCTAGAAATGATGGACCCTGTGAGTAAGCATTGTTTAACATGACACATTTGAACTGACAAACAATCACACATGCCAAATACTTCTTTCCTGCAATATGCATCTCTAGAAAAGTCTGATTTTGTATCTAAAATAATTAGATTTTGTTCAGTAATCAGACTCAATCAAATGAATTCTGTGTGAACTACTTTTATTCCCACGATGAGAAATGTGTGTCATATCCTCTGTAAATTTGCATATTTTTCCATAAACCTAAAACCAATCAATTTTGAAGAGTTATGATAATATAAAGAATCTGAGGCAATTACGTGTCTTTTAAACAGGGATTCTAAATGCATTTCACTGCCGGTATTCATGTAGTAAAGTAGTCAAAACTTCTTTAACCCTTTTCATGACATCTCAATTAAGCTGTAATGATTGAGGCTCAAGACATTTCTTAGGATTAATGACCGGCTGGGAAAGTGGATGGCCTGAGGTGAAGCCAAGGGCCATTAATTCCCTCTGGTCATTAATCCCCCAGGAAATGCCTTAGGCCCGGCTTGATATTAGCATTACAGGCTGCAAATATACTGTTGAATTTCCTGATTGGTTTTAAAATAATTTATTAAGATGTCATATTTTAATTTCTGCCCTGTAAACCCAACATTTCCAAATTTTGATTCCTGGTTTTTCATCCTACAATGTTGATTACAAGGACATAATAGAAATGGTTTCATTGATCATATTTCACATTTTCTTTGAAACAGTCAAAACATGTTAAAGTTATTTTTGAAACTGAAGTTCCCCAAATGGCCATTTGTCCTTGTGATGTTTGCTAGTGAAAATCTTGGCATGACAATTAACGGTCCTTATTCAAGTATGCATGTGGAATGTTCTATTTGGTATCATCTAAGTTTATGAAAAGGGTTGAACCCTTTCCCTAATTTTGCCTAACATCAAATGAATATAAATCTGCCTTTAGTTACAAATAGAATAACTACACTTTAGGCTTTTGTTAGAAAATAATCAAAACTTGGTCATGGAAATAATATTTATGGGAATTGTCAAAAACAGGTATGCTCATCTATTCCTCCAGACCTTCTCTCAAGAAAGGGCCACTAAAGTTTGAGATGGAATTGTTTTTGCTGAACTCTAGGGTTATGTCTTTGTTAAATTTGAGAATGTTCATTTTTTTTAGAAAATCTAACAAAACTTATTTTTACCACCTGCATGTTCTTAGATATTTCTTACTACATCAAAATGTCCTCCTTGTGAAGGTCAGTAGAGAAATTCCTTTCAGGCTTTTTATAAGAAATAACTGGGATGAACAGAAGAAATCAGTGTCTTTTTACCTGTTGGAAATTACAGAACTTGCAACTGATCTTATTTCTCTTCTTTGGCTGCTAGAAAGCATGAAGTGAAATTTGCAAGACAGTGCTAACAAAATTCTAAGAGCAATTTTGGGTACTATCTTTACTTCTAACTTTGTTTTACTCTCTCCTACCTTAATTCATCTTCTTCTCTGACTCACCGGCAAGTTCCAGTTATATATCTTTGTCAACTCCTGCTAATTCAGTTCAGAATGAGATGGGGTATAATTAACTAATTAATTAATTAGTTAAGTAATTATTAACTGCACCAAGCAACAAGCCTTTTCCTCTTTCCCAGTGCAATGCCAACTTGTACTCACTCCAGACATCTAGTGACGTCTTGTGATATGGCTTTAGCTTGTCCAGCTGCTTCATGATGCCTGGTGGGACAAATCTGGTGGGAGATACTGGTCAATCCCGTAACACCTGGAACTAGAAGTTCTAGAGCTCTCTGCCACTCTGGTCACCAGTTCAGTTAGATGAATACAAATAAATCTCTGTTGACTAAAGTTTTTACCTTTGAATATGTACTTTAAATGGTACATTTCTAAGACCCATAATCCACCTGGTAACACAAAATGTCAAGTGTAAATAGTTGCTTATTAATTTCAACTTTCATTAAAACACCAATGAAAAATGATTCATAATTGGGAAAAAAAGGAATTATAGTAAAAATAAGTTGGGTAAGAGATTATTAGATTCTTCTCCCCTCCCCCCACCCCAAAAAGCAATGATTCCTTCAGGAGCAATATGGAGACTCAGATTCGGACAAGGGACATTATTTTGTGAAGGATAAGAAGGACTTTCTGTCCATCTATCTATCTGTCTATCTACTTATCCTTCTCCATCTATATATCTGATGACTGTGATGACATCCTTGAGTGAATTGAAGGTCAACTCAGGAAATACAACTTGGGCTTACTGATCTGAGCTGTGAAATGACAACACAAGGTCCGTATTCTGTCCTCAGCTCGATGCCGCATGTGTGTGTGTTCATGAAGCACATGGTATATGCTGTGTCTGTCTGGCAGAAACATTTGTGCTTAAAATACAGCCTGACAGTTCCCTGCCATCTTGCAAAACAGTGTGGCTTATTTAGAACAAATCTGTTATGACTGACCACAGAAAGATGCATGTGTGTTTCTGAGCCTCTTCCTATGAATAGGCAAAAGGACCATCTGGGCACGTGGCATTTACACATCTTTGAGCAAAGTTAGCATTCTGCCTCTCAGTAAAATCCATCTCCCAGGGACTCTGTGGGTTTGTGATGCTTCCTGTAGAATGGAGGAGGAAAACAAATGCACTTCAGTAAAACAGAAGTATCTTTTTTTTCATCTGTCATAGCCACAGTTTGATAGTATCTGTATTTCATTTTCACTTCGGAATATCACAAGAGGGAGAAATGGCAGGAAGCAAGTTGCTTCCACATGGTTGTGAAAGAGAGTTGTTATATTTGGTTGCTCTCTGTGGCACATCTCTGTGGAAAAAAAAAAAAAATCTAGCTACCATCCTGGTGGTGGGGAAAAAAGAAAAGTCATGTCTTTATCTTCTACTAAGAAAAAATATTGCTAAAATAATTTGAGTGATCATAATGACATTTTATCTTTATTAAAAATCAATCTGACTTATAATTCAGACAAATACCTACATGTTTATATTAAAACATGTATTTTATCTGACAATGCAGAATACTCAGAAAAAGCATGAGTTGGACTTCATTACTTTGTAATTAAAAGTTACTAAAGTCCAAAAACTTTCTAATATTAAGGAATTCAAGGCACTTTGCTTGGTCATAGAATAACATGATTTTTTAAAGAAAATCTGCCAAGATTTAAACAACCAAACAAATTATTGACTACTGTTAGAAATATTTATTTTACTCAGAATATTTTATATTTCCTCTTTAAAAAATGGCCTTCTACCATATGGTTTATTATTTTCACTGTTCTAGAGAGAAGCATGTCTTTCATCCTAGAATAATGAATCAATTTAGAAAAGAGTCAAACTTAGTCAAGTATTATTAACAAGAAGGGTGATTAACTGGGAATTTATGTTTTTGGCTAAAGAAAATGTGTGACTATAAAACAATGAGGCTGATCTCAAATGTCCTTTCAATTCTAAATTTTGACATGACATCCCTCCCTGAGATAATCTTTTGCAACTTGTAAATTCAGAGAGCAGCTCTAAAAGAAGAGTGCCAAAATGTTTTAGTGCAATGGCAACATTGTTAAATTTCATGGAGAGCTTCCTGAGGGTGCCATTTTGAAAGACAATCACATGTTGTCACACACGATTGTTGAGAAAAATTGTCAGTACCATTGCTTTCTAGTCACATATTTTACTTAAGCTTCAGTTGTTTTCCTTCTATGAATTAAAATCCTGAATGGAATAAATTGTTGCCAAATTTAACATCTCTTAATTCAAAACAACTTCCGTTAGTCTTCCTTTTCCTCTTTGTTTCTGTAGCCCCTCCCATGGGCTAGGTCAGGGGTCCACAATTTGAGGGGGCCAGGTGTTAAATACATTAGACTTTCTGGTCCAACAGGCAAAATCAAGAGTATAATGTGGGTACTTACATAAGAAGAGTACTTACATAACAAGCGATGTATATTGTAGGTAGAAGGGATGCTCTGTGGGGTGTTGCCATTTAAAGAAGACTTTCTCAGGATGACTATGGACTAAACAAATGGAAAGAAGGCTAGCAAATAGTGCAGTAGGTGACTCTCATGGTCATTTTCACTCTCTGTTCCAGTGAAATCCAGATCCAGTACAGCCATCTCAACTTGAGCAGTTGTCTAGGGAAGAGACCGCTCACTAGACTAAGATTCTACCATTTTGTAAATACCAGTAGCCAATAGCAGAGTCCTCAAAATGAAGGAGACAATTGGCACGGACCCTGAGTGGTAGCAAGGTGAGACTGAGGAGATAGTTGCTGAGTTTGGAAAGGGAATGAGGAAGGATGTCCCTAGGCCTCCCACCTGAACCTTGGTCTGCATGACTCCTAGTGCTAGCTTGCTGGGATATGCCTACAGATAGTACAAAAGCACCTAGGAGGCCAGATTTGGCCCTACCCACAATTTGTTAACCCATGGCTTAGAGAATCACTTGTTTCCAGTCCTCGTTTTACTAAATCTCAGAAAGCAACCATCTCTCTTAGAAATAGTCTTTCCTGTAACAAATAGATAATAGGCATAAACAGACCTTAGAGTCATCCTCAGAAATTTGGGGGAGAGTTAGTTGCTACTTCATCCAATGAATTATCTTTATGTTTATCCCAAATCCTTCCTTTAGCAGTTCCTCATATTCCCATTTCAGCAGAAAAGTTAGAAGGTCCCAATTGCTTTCATGAATAATGGGGTCTAGGCAGACTCAGGTGGCTCTGCATTCCTTTCTGACTAGCTAAATAGCACTGTGGTTTACAATAGGGGTCAGCAAACTGTAGCCTGTGGGACAAAATCAGTCACCCCCTCCCCATTTTTGTATAGTCCACAACTAAGAAAGATTTTTACATTTTTATGTAGTTGGAAAGAAATCAAAAGAAAAATACTATTTGTGACACATGAAAATTTATGAAATTCAAATTTCCATGTCCATAAATAAAGTTTTATTGGAACACAGCCATGCTTATTCATTTACATATTATCTATGGCTGCTTTGCACTAAACGACAGAGTTGAATAGTTGCGACAGAGACCGTATGGCCTGCAAAGCCTAAAATATTTACTATCTGGCCCTTTCCAGAAAAAAAAAATTGCCAACTACTGGCTTAGAGTATAGCTCTGAAATCAGACTATGTTCAAATCCCTTCTCACCATTTTTAGTACTGTGTCCTCTTGGACAATTTACTTAACCTCTCCTTACATCAATCAGGTACTTCATCTATGAAACAGGGACATTGCAGCACTCCCTTCGTAAATTTGTGTAAAGAAGAGATGTATTTATCTACAGAAGCAACTTAGACCAGAGACTGGCACATACTCAGCATTCAAGAAAAGTTAGCTACTTTTACTGTGCATTTCTGGAATTGGATCTTATTTATATGAATATGCATAATAATGAAACAAATATGATCTTCCACCTATAACAAACAGATGGCAAAAGATTTTGAATTTTTCACAGGGAGTGACTTGGTATTTTATACATTAACAAGAAACACTTAGTTATGACTATCTATTTTGTAAAGAGCCATGAAAGTCAACATGATTCCTTCTAAAATCTATCAGTCAGTACTGAGGGAGCAAAGTTCAAACATGTGAAACAGACATACCTTTAAAAGAGTTTCCTTACCAAAAATTTTAGAAAATATACATTTTACCTACTACTTTAATAGCAGCTCAGTATATTGGATTACCATGAAAAGCTCTATTTTTGAGCCTAGTAATAAACAAAATCAACATTCAGAAATCAGTTGCATTTTTTAAAAGATACTATTTGTCAGAAAGAGAGTACAAACGGGGAGGGGCAGAAGGAGAAGCAGGCTCCCCACTGAGCAAGGAACCAGATGTGAAACTCAATCCCAGGACCCTGGGATCATGACCTGAGCCAAAGTCAGATGCTTAAACAACTGAGCCACCCAGGTATCCCCGGTTGCATTTCTATACGCTAACCACAAACTGAAAGAGAAATTAAGAAAGCAAACAATCCATTTACAATTGCATCAAAAAAATATACTACATCAAAATAAATCTAACCAAGGAGGTGGAAGACCTATAACTGAAAACTATGACAATGATGGAAGCAATTGAAGAAGACACTTATAAATGGAAAGACATTCTGTGTTCTAGGATTAAAAGACTTAATTGTGAAATATCTATACTATACAAAGCAATCTACAGATTCAGTGCAATCTATCAAAATTCCAATGGCTTTAGAAGAAACTATCCTAAAATTTGTCTGGAACTGCAAAAGACTGAATTACCCGAAGCAATCCTAAGAAAGAACAGAGTTGCGGGCATCATACATTTTGATTTCAAGCTATATTATAAAGCTGTAATTATAAAGCTACAAACTAATCAAAGCAATATGGCACTGACATAAAAACAGGTGCACAGACCTGTGGAACAGAATATAAACCCACATACATACAGTCAACTAATTTTTGGCAAGGGAGCCAAGAACACACAATGGAGAAAGAATAGGCTCTTTAGTAAATGCTGTGGGGAAAATAGAGGGCAACATGTAAAAGAATGAAACTGGACCCCTACCCTAACATCACTTGCAAAAACTAACTCAAGATGGATCAAAGACTTAAATGTAATACCTGAATCCATTTATACTCCTTGAAGAAAACAAAGAAAAATGCAACCTTGACATTGTCTTGGCAATAATTTCTTGGATAAGGCAACAAAAACACAAGCAACCAAAATTAAAATAAATAAGTGGGACTACATCAAACTAAAAAACCTCAGCATAGCAAAGGAAACAAACAATTGAAAAGGAAACTTTAGGGACTCCTGGGTGGCTCTGTCAGTTAATGATCTGCCTTCAGCTTGGGACATGATCCCAGAGTCCTGGGATGGAACCCTGCATTGGGCTTCCTGCTCAGCAGGGAGTCTGCTGCTCTCTCTTCCTCCACTTCTCCCCCTCACTCATGTTCTCTTTCTAGCTTGCTCACTCTCTCTTTCAAATAAATAAATAAAATCGTAAAAAAAAAAAAGAGCAATCTTCAGAAAATTTTAAATTATATATCTGAGAAGGGATTAATATCCAAAATATATAAGGAACTCATACAACTCAACAGCATAAAAGCAAATAATCCAATTAAAAAATGGGCAAAGGACCAAAATGGACATTTTTCCAGAAAAGACATACAAATGGTCAACAAGTATATGGAGAGGTACTCAACATCACTAATCACCAAAGAAATGCAAGTCAAAAGCACAATGAGCTATCACTTCATTCCTGTTCAAACAACTATCATCAAGACAAGAATCAGCAAGTGTTGTCAAGGATATGGAGACACAGGAGCACTTGTACAACCTTGGAATGTAAATTGGTACAGCCATAATGGAAAATAGTTTGGCAGCTCAGCAAAAAATAAAAATATTGAACTGTAGTATGATCTAACAATCCCACTCCTGGGTATATATCCAAAGGAATGAAATCAGAATCTCAAAGAGATAGGTGCACACACATTCATTGCAGCATTATTCACAATAGCCAAGGTGGAAACAACCTAAATGTCTTTTGACTGATGAATGGATAAGGAAAATTTGATATATATCCATATGAAACAAACATGCATATGATATATAAATATATATGGATATATGTGTTTGCACATAATATACATGTATCCATGCACATAGTAATTTATAGGTACATATGCAATGGAATATTATTCAGCCATATAAAAGAAAGAAATCTTGCCATTTGCATGGAGGGCATTATGTTAAGTGAAATAAGTCAGATAGAAAAAAAGTCTACTGTATGTTATCACTTGTATGGAATCTAAAAATAAAAGGCCAGTTTCATAGTAACAGAATAGAATAGTGGATACCAAGGGCTGAGGGGAAGGGGAAATGAAGTGATGTAAATCAAAAGATACAAAATTTTAGTTATAAGAAGTTCTAAGGATGTGATGTACAGCATGGAACTATACCCTTGAAAGTTGCTAAGAGTAGATCTTAAGCCTTCTCACCACACGCACACACAAACACACAAAGTTAACTATGTGAGGTGATGGACGTGTTAATTATCTTGAACATGGTAGTCATTCTATAATGTATATGCATATCAAATCATTACATTGTACACTTTAAATATATACAATTATATTTGTCAATTATTGCTTGACAAAGTTAAAAAAAGATTACTTTATCAATCAAAAAAAAGCACCCAATTTTCCTACTATTTTAGTAGCAACTCAGAATACTGAATTATATTGAAAGACTCTATTTATTGAGTCTAATAATAGTGCTGAGCCACAATTCATCTTTAGAACCTGCTATTCTTTCCCTTATCAACATTCTTGCTGTCTATAACCTAATGTTCATTAATCCCACCCATGGGCTGGATGATGAATTTTAAATTAGCTTTTTTTTTCTTCTCACTGACATCAGAAATTATAAATAGACTTGAATTTCCCAAGGCATTCTAAATGAAAAAACAAATTGTTAATACATGTATTGTAAAACTCCTGGTCAAGAAGTCTTGTTTTGAACTTGAAGTTGATAAGAACAGGAATTCCCAATAAGAGAGACATGACCATTTCTTATTTCAACAACTATTTATTGCATAGGACATAGACCCTGTAGCTGGGAACAAGGAAGATAGCCAATATACCTGTGCAGCTTGTACTTCTGTGGCTCTGGAATGGTAATAAATAGTTCTTTCTTCTCTCAAACTTCTTCCGGTCTCTCCTGTCAAGAATTGCAGACTAGTCTTCTCAATACCTTGTTTTTGTCCATCCATTCTCCTCTTCAAAAAGCTTTGTTTTTCATTGTGTGCCAGATCAAGTGCAAATTCCTTAGCATGGCATTTAGGGCTTTTTGTGATCCAACCCAAGACTGTTATGTTTTCTTTTGCTACTGCATTTCCCACACTTTCACTTTTAAATTCTCTGTTTGAGACAAACTTTCTCTTTAGCATCCTACAATCACATCTTTTGCCTCCATACCTTTAAGTTGTTTAAAAAAAAAAAAAAAAGACCAAAAGGAAATGAAAATTAGATAGTATCCATGGAAAATCTTTTTAAAATTTTGACTCTGTGGGCAAAGCATAAATGGGGTTTTATTTTCTCTTAGATGTCTTTTCATTCTCTCTCTAGCATAATGCTTGACTCTTTAATAATGGTATTATAAGACTGAATTGTAGTCATGCTTCACACTGATTCCTGCTACGCCTGAACTCTCTCTAATTTTTTTAATGTTTTTTCCTTTCCTTCCTCAATTTAATATTCAAGATTGTAATGGGACATTGAACTGTAGAGTTCAAACTTTCATTGTATTACAGTGAGTAAACTTTTTTGAAAGTCTTCAACATTCCAGTTCTGCCAGACTCAAAGCTTCATGAGGACAGGTGACCATTTGCCGAGTACTGTAGCTTCAATAGAAAGTAATACATAAATATTTTCATGAAATCAACAAATCTAATCTTTTTTTTCTGAAAGCCTTCAACATACATACCTCAATTGCTATCTAATCAATTATGGTTTAATGCTTACCCTGCATCAGGTGGGTACTATGCTAATCTACAACAATGCAAAGACCAAAAGAAACATTAAAAAATAACATATGTTTATAAAGCTAGTAGGAGTAGAAACATTTCCTCTCCCATGTTTCAGTTTTATGTGAACCTTTGTAACTCTGAACAGAGCCCTCTGGCCATGCACAAGCTTGGAGTCCCCCAACACTCCAAGCGTTTGTGGGGGAGAGACCAGTCTCTTCCATCTTTGGATTCCCTTCAGTTTTTGGGCAGTACTTCATAAGTAGCAGAAGCTAAAGAAATGTTTGCTTATTTGAATTGAATGATTCAAGCAAGAAAAAGTCATTAACGTATGCACAGACCTTACACCATCAGTGTATATTGCCAGGTAGCCAACTTCATACTTAATAGTCACATCTACGATGTTATTTTATATGTGTTATTTCTGATTTCTGGTTTTTTGTTTTTTGTTTTTTGTTTTGTTATCTCACATAAAGAGCTAAGAACTTGGCCTTCAAAACCCAAGGTCCCATACCTAAGTTCATCTTGTCTGTAGCTACACCACCCGTCCACAGTACACAACCCATCCTTCTCCATTTCTTGAGCCCCAAGCTGAGCTTTATTGAAAGATAATTCCAGAGAGGGGCATTCCCATCTCAGTCCTCAACATTTTGGCTACAGCTTATCTTTTTCCTAATTCATTCACCAAGCAATGATTTATAGAACAGACCTTAACTCAGTCATATTGATCTGCCTCTTGTGGTTATTATGATGGAGTCAAATTTTACAGCATTTTCAAGATTAAGATTCTATGTAGCCCTATCAACTTTCCAAATAATACTTTCAATGGCTTTTGATACAGTGTCATTTCCCTTTTTTACAGCAGTGGTCTTACATGTTTAAAAGAGAAATAGAATACCTAGGGAGCGACATTTTCAGTAAATGAAGACCCTTATTAGAAATAAAAACAATTGTGTCAGTCTAAGTTGATACATGGGTTGCACTCCTGGATGTGATCATAATTCATTTTTTAAAAAGAATGATTTTATATTAGCATGTTCTGGCATTTACAAGGAGGTGAGGTGATAGTTATGAATTTGCATATATAAACAAAAAATTAACACACAGCTAGGCTTGTTTCACTCTTCTTTTATTTTGGTGAACTATATTAAACTTTTAATTTGGAAAAAAATGCCTCTACAAATGATCAGTGTCTGAATCAGGTCCCCAGGCTGCTAGCCCTCTGTAACAAGGATTCTCCTTCTACTTTGCTCAGCAAAGTTCGGATGGAATCTCTCTTGTTTTCCAGTGCTTTTCCTTTAAGATATCTTCATATGCATCCTCTCTTTCGTCTCAAGGACTTCTGTCCCCCCGTTTTCAAGGTTATTCCCGACCGTCTGTGCTCCTCAGCTCACTTCCTTTTGTTTGACCCCCCCCCCCCCCCCGCATCCCTTCCGTTATCCTCATCTCAGCCTCCCGTGTCCTCAAGCTTTCCTTGTCCAGGACCTATTTTTGCTTTCAAAGTTGTGTTCATTTAGAACTCCTCTTCCAACAAATTTTCTTCAATGCTTTATCGTCCCTCATATGCCGATCCCGTTTCTTCTTTCCATTGACAGATTCTAAAATGAACCGATCCAACGGCCCTCATTTGTGTACATTTTAACCCTCTTCCGCCTCTGCACACCCGCCTAATTTTGACGATGCTCCTGAAATTGCACTGTTGAAGGCTTAATGGTTTTGATGATCTCTCTGTGATCACATTCAACTAGTTTATCACATTTTGTAATCTTCTGTCTTTCTCAGATTTCTGGGAGATTTGGTGACAACCAACATCCCCTACTTCCTGGAATATTATCTCCTCTCTCTGATTATAATTTTCTCTTTTCATTGGCTTCTCGTTCACTAGAAGCAAGGTATCTTCAACCACTTGTGGGCCTCTAATTTTTCTTATTTATTATGATTTTCAATTATTCTCTTTTATTATGACATATACCCTGTTAATGTAAAGAGCAAGTGATTAAGAAAAAAAAAAACAAAACCTGATAGTTGTATTGTTCTTTTTACCTTCTTCCAAATCCAGGTGCTTTATCATGTGTCTAAATATAATTATATTTAATTTTATTAAATATATATTAATTAAATTACTACTAATTTAATTAATATTATGTCTTTCCAGCTCACAAAGAAGAGATAATTTAAGAGGGAAAAGCAGATGGGACAGGGTCTGACCAGAAGGAAGTTGGATGGTGTACCCCAAAGTAGATTGCGGCAGCTAGATCCTATCTCTGATTCCAGTCCCACCATAGGCAGAGAGGATGAAGGCAGAGATGGCACCTTAAGTGTTTTGTGTTTTGAGTACCAGGGCTCAAGAGCAGCATCACATAAGAGATGTTTATCTCTTCCTGTCAAGATTATTGTTTAGTATGAGATGCTATGCACAAGTATATGGAAAGGGGCTCGTTACCTATACACACAATTAAATGGATCTGGTACCAGCTGGAGATTGGGTGTGTGTAAGGCAGGAATACTGAAGATGCAGTCTCTTTCAGGTTAAGAACCCAGTTCCTCCCCAGTTTTTCAGCTCCAGGAGAGCTCAGAATTCTTTTACAACCACACTAAAGGCAGGGGTGGGGAACTCCCAATAATAACCAAGATTGAGTTTTTTGTCAAGCAAACGAGTAAGAATCTGGAGCAGATTAAATTTTATTTAGAGATATAGATATGTTGAATCTTAGGGCAACATTAATATACTGAATTTATAATACCTGCTTCGACCTCTCTCTTGAATTTCAGTTCTTCTTGCAGAATCTACATTTTCTCTTGTATGCTACATTATGACCTCTAAATCAATTTATCTTATAGTAGGGTTAGATTTTAGGTTATAAATAACACTGCAAAGAACATGCCTATGACCATGTCTTTCTTTTAGATTATTTCCCTAAGATAAATTCCCACAAGTGAGCTCACTGGGTCAGGATCAGAGTCAGGTGGTGGGCAAGAATTCAGTAAGAGACTTGTTGGGGCAAGATGAATTGTTTATTGTCTATGGAAGAATAATTGCATACAAAAGAAGACTTTCCCATAGAAATATGTGTTGTTCTTTCTTCTGTTTTTACACTTAACTGCTCTCAAAAATACCGTCTATGGCTTAATTCTTTCCCCTTGATCCCTCTACCCCGTGGTTTCTTACCAACTGGATATTCCTTATTGTGGTGGTGGCCGGGGAGGGCTTTCCCTGTGCATGGGGAAATCATCAGCAGCATCCCTGGTCTCTATCTATTAGATGCCAGTATCAGATTAAATCCTTCTGAGCTATAACAGTCTAAAATGTCCCCAGACATTGCCAAATGTCCCCCAGAGTGGGGAGAGGGGGGCAAGCCACTATACTACAACAGGTCACAAATTTAAGCCGACCATTTTAACACAAAAGATATTTGGGCACTGCTCTTTTATGTAGTCTTTTCTGATGTATAGAATTTTGATACATCGTGAAAAGCTTGGTTATAAAACTTACATTTAACAAAACAAAAAAAATGAAGTATCGTTGTCAAATGTCTTCACCATATCTTTGAACCTCAACCTCATTAGAAACCTCAATCTCTCTCTAATCTCATCTTTCACTGAGACTCCCCTCACTGAAGATTAAGTAACTCCAAGCTATTTGTTGCTCATTACACACACACAAACACACACACACCCCGGATTGTAAGATGCAACCTCATGAAAACAGCAGTTTCAGAATACCCTGCCATAAAGATCGTCCCTCTCTGGGTATCTCCCACTTCTTTCTCTCTTTCTCTCTCCCTCTCTCTCTCTCTTATTTTCCCTTCTGCATGAAGAAAGAAACACCTTCCATCTGTTGCTATCAGATTCTAGGGATACATTGTTTTTGTTAGGTATTCTAGGTAGCAAAGGTAAGATGTACATTTGAACCATGGGTTAAAGGAACTCTCAATGAGTGGACTCCTTCACTGTGATGGCCAGTTAGCAAGAGTGACACATGGGGAAATGTGCAAAGAGCTAGAGGTCAAGGATCTCTTTAGTAGAACAGTTAGATGGCTAGAAGATTTTCAAGGTGGTCTCAAAATTTGATATGTTGGGAAGAATATATTCACTTTATAAATTCAAAGGCCATATAAACTAAAAGAATTCAGAGTAGCAAGAATCTCTGGACCTGGAATAAGACTTAGAACAGGCCTTTCATGTAATCACTGTTAATGATTTAAATTCTGACCCCTTGATGACCAGTTTCTCCATTTCATTTTCTAAGCCATTAGGGTAAAGCAGAATAAGGTCCAAGTGGATTTGGTATGAGGAACACTGGGCATTCTTCAGGTATGGCCACAACGCTTGCCACTAGGTTGCACCACCACTTCCTCCTCCCACAAATAGGTGGTGTAAAAATCACCATCATCATCCTTAAAGGAAGGGAAGCATCTAGAAAGAAGTCAACCCATAAATATAACATCTTAAGTGCTACCCAACTCTGTGGAGTTTGTTTGTGATGAATAACTATTTTCAGATTGCATTTCAGCCATTTATATTTAAATGCTATATCAGTGCAAAATAACAGAGTTGCTGTAAGCTGCCACCCAGCTGCTCACTTCCCTGTCAGAAGCTGTTTCTTCTCAGAGGTAATCTGGTAAGAGGCAACTTGCCACCTTAAAGAATATTGGCCAAAGCAAAAAGGAAGCACAGTACACACATATATACACATGCACACGCATTGTTGTTGAAAAAAAGAATATAAGTTGGTGCAAAGAGTTATTGGCTCCAACTGTACAAGATTATTAATTTTTTTAGGTTTTTAATTTTTTAATTTCAGTTCACTTAGCAAATTAGTTTTTGATATAATAATGTTCAACGATTCATAAGTTTCATATCACACTTTTTAAGTTTTTAAAAATGATTTTGAAGTTTTAAAAATAAATGTTATTGAATTTTTAGCAACAATAGTGGTTTAATTCCAAGGAAGTGTATTATTAGCCACAAACTTTTGAATAAGAACTTCTCACATAGAGGCACCTAATGGAGAGGTCCATGAATAGAAGAGGTATTCATTCAATATACAATGATGATGTGGAATGTCATCTGATCATCCCTGAGCAGATGACCTATGGGATTTTTCATTTGAGAACTACTTACCCTTGCAACTTTCCGTGCCTGCTGGTCAGGTTGCCTATCCCTCAGTCCTCTTAACTTCAGTGAGAAGTCATGTATTTCTCTAAAGACAGTTCCTTCTTCAGACACCTGCAATTCTAGGGTATAGCTGTTTACCCAATTAACTAGTTGACTTTAATATTTCACAGTCAGTAACTTTGTCCTGTCTCTTTCTTCTCTAAAATCATTCTCAGCTCAGTTTCTACGATGGTACTTACTATCCTAACTATAGTGTTCATGGCCCCGGGCTCCTATCACCAGCCATGAGACCCCAAACAAGGCTGTTAGTTTCTTTGTACCTTAGTTTCTCTTCTGAAAAGTAAAGGGGCTGCACCTGATCCGTGTTTTACAAACAGCAAGTTACAACCTGTTCGAAAATCTTAAAATAAACAGAATGTGTTTCCATCAGCATTTTCAAAAATTTAAAAGGAAAAGAGCAAAAAAATGTCAAATGTCATCATAAATATTAAGGATAGATTTTGTCCTATTAACTTTTTTGTTTTATATGTATATGTGTGTAAATAAAACACATTTCTTAACTATGGCTCATGCTTAAAAAAAAGCTTGAAAGCCATAGCACTCCAGATGATCTGAAGGTCTCTCCATTTATAAATTATATGATTTTATTCTGGGCCTTTACCATTTCATGCATAGATTATTTCAATAGCCTTCGAACTATTCTGCCTGTCTAAAGTCTTTTCCCATTCCAATCCATCATGTACACCACTGCGAAGCTGCTCTTAAGTAGCTCTTTCCACGTGTAATTCCCTGGCTCAAAACCCTTAAAATTATTTCCTTCTGCAAGCAAGTCCCTATACTTAGTTTAGAATCAAAAGTTCTCCCCTGCCTGGGTCCACTCTGTCTATATACTCTAATCCTCTTCTTTCCTATATGAATTCTGGATTCTATCATATATGTCTGTCATCTCCTAAACATCCTTTACAAATCATTGCTCATAAAACATGGCACACCCATTTTCCGAGCTTGGACTACGCCCCCCACCCCTTACTCCATGTATCCTAAGTTTATTTTTCCAGATAAGCTCATTCTTGCAAGCAAAAAAATAAATAAATAAATAAATAAATAAATAATCTTGGTAATACTTTGATCTGGATTATTTTGATGAAGATTAAATTAATTTAAATAGAACTGAAAACATTAACACATTGACTCTCCTTACCTACAAACAATATGTGTCTTTGTAGTTTTCGAAGACTTCATTTATATGTATTTTCTTAAAATTTTCCTTTTATATGCTCTAGGAATTATATTGTGTTTGGTGAACATTTAATAAGTACTTGTTAATGACAACTTTATTGCTTTTACTGATGAATTTGCACCTAATTTGGTTGGGAAGGAGCCAATTTTTTATTTTAATACATTTGGCTTAATAGTAAAAGTTAAAAAAAAAACTTTGAATTAAAGGGGATTGGTTGAAATGACTTATAAATACATTAAATATAGGAAAGAAACTTGATATAGAAACCTGAGAATTAGGTTTTGTTTTTGCTACTCCCCACTAGTGCTTAAAAATATGGGAGTCAGAAGAGCTTGGTAAAGATAAGCAGAAATCCAAGAAACTTGACTTTCCTGATAATACCACTGACTCGTTCTTCACCAGAAGGTTTATTATTTACTGTTCTGATTTCCTTTTCTCTTTATACATTCAAAATATTTATTAGATCTTTTTGTCTCCTCTTCTATGCTCCTTACGACTCACCAGTAGATTGAAAGTGGACTTCTCAGATGTGTTAGGGGTAAGTTTTATAGTCTTAGAGATAAATGAGATGCCCATGAGGTAGATCATCATAATGATGGAGAGGGGCAGACCTTGGAGCTGTCTCTCAACAAGTGTATAACTTTCAAGCACCCGGGAGAAGTTTAGAAATGAAAGTAAGAGTAAAGATGGAAGCCCGGATATTACACTTGTTATGGATAAAGCCTACTTGAATGACTCTTTGGGAGCCTTGACTCAATTTAGAGCAAGACTAAGACCACTTTTCTCTTTCTACCTTCCCTTGGGACCATGGTCCACCTCTCTTTATTATAAAAAAAGAAAAAAAGACGACGATGGCACCATCATAGGAGTCCATACACAGGAAGATCTTGGAGGACTTTTTGGCTTCTGAATCTTGTGGTTGTAAAATCCATTATCATCCAATTGCATAAAAATAACATATAAATGTTATAGACCATAAAGCTTAGGAGTGTGGTTGTAAATTAAATAAGCATATCTGTACATATACATATTCATGTTGTGATGCATTCAAATGATGAAAAATATTCTTTGCTCCATTGCTGCAGTGAGTCTCATTTCTAAAATATGTTCTGGAGACATTGGCAGTGTCCTCTATCTTTGCAAATGACTAATGTGAGAAGGTAACTTTGGAAATTACATTGCGATGTAATCATCCATATTGTGTATTGTGGATAAAATTGATTAGAATAATATTGAAATTCCCCCAAGGGACTCTACAATTATAAGTCAAGTCTCAAATGGAAAAGGTTTTTTGAAAAGTTGGCAGATGTCTTAATGAAAATGAAGCATTGCTGTAATATATTAGGGCAATTTGTTCATTATTGACAAGCAAATCACTAAACTATATAAATTACTGGATTAGACAGGCAGAATTACTTTTCTTTCAGCGAATGGTTAATCAAATATTACTTTTAAATGCTCATTTGTTTAAGTTTTTGATATGCATATTAGTAGACAAATGATTGCCCTTTACTTAGAGCTCCGAGTTGGCTTTAGATGCTGAAAATCCAAATATTTGAATTAATATCTATTAGGAACAAAATTCAACTCCAAGATTGAAGTCTACCATTCATGGTTTACAGTAGAATATATAAAAGCACCACGATGTTTTATTTCCTCTTAATAAATTCATTTACGTGGCATTTCTGCTTCCTTTTTTTCCTGTTTTTCTTTTTTAAACAGCCTTTCATGAAAAAAAACAACATGGAAATAAATCCTTGAGGGACAGACAGAGTTATTTAACTAGTGAGGTTATGACATATCTCCATTCCACATGCTGGCGGGGCTATAAATAATTTGAAAGTTTGTTTCTGCATTTGTTTCCAAAGACTTGACCAAGCACAGAAGCTCTGTATGTATCAGTAACTGGGGCAAATTTATTCTAATAGATATTTACTCCAAGAACAGGAGTCTTTCTGTTTCATATTGCACATGAATATTAAATAAACTACCTGCTGGCAACTACACAATATTTTAGTCTCTAATTTTAAAAGTACACTGTATTTTAATACCTCTTTTTAAACAGATATCAATTTTTATGGAGCAGTACATGAGTTGTTGATGGATAAATCACCCAAGCATGGTTAAAGAGAGCCTAATCTCCAGCTGGTACCAGATCCATTTAATTGTATCTTCTGACCTCACCTCACCTGAGCCTGCATTAAAATCATAATACAGTTCAAGTGTAAAAATGATATACTGTTTGTTCGCCCTGTTTATAGAGGGGCAAACATACAGTTAAATTCACATGTTTAAAATTAGTGTAGTCATTTGAAAAGGTTGACTTAGATCAAACTGCCTCTCAGCGTTTTCTCTGCCCTTTTTTTTATTTAAATGATTAGGCCTCCATCACCAGATGAGAGAGGTTGTTAAGAAAGTTGTAGCCAAGATGGGATTGGGAGGGAGATAAACCATAAGTGACTCTTAATCTCACAAAACAAACTGAGGGTTGCTGGGGGGAGGGGGGTTGGGAGAAGGGTTATGGACATTGGGGAGGGTGTGTGCTTTGGTGAGTGCTGTGGGGTGTGTGGACCTGGCGATTCACGGACCTGTACCCCTGGGGATAAAAATATATGTTTATAAAAAATAAAAAACTAAAGAAAAAAAAGTTGTAGCCGCTTTTCCTGGACACCCAGAAAATTGCTCTCCTCCGTCGAACACAGAGCGTTGTCCAGCAGCATTTAATATTGGAACTGCTCATTTTTTTTTTTTCATGTGGTCAGCAGGCAGTAGGACAGAAACTTTGAGGTGTTCTAAAGCCTTTACAAATGCGGTATTTCAGAATGGCCTGAACTCCAGTCCCGAGTGTGTCTCCATTCCTGTCCAGGTGATGTGTTCTCTTGAAGTCAGTGGTAGTTTCATATTCATAAATTGGTCTCTAGGTTGTTTTTGTTTCTAAGAGCCAGAGGGTTTTTTGCCTTTAAAAAAAAAAAAAACAAAACAAACAAAAAAAACCCTGCTCTAGCCAGACCTATATTGATTTTAACGTTTCCAAAAGTTGAATTGTAAACATTGAAAATGGTATTGCTTTTGAATTCAGATTCAAAGAAAAGATTAGCTAATACTCATCACAAATAATGTTTATTGAGAGCTTCCTATGAGCCAGACAGACTGGATGATGAGTCTCCATCTCCCCCCAACTCCCAAGTAAAGATCTGTCTCTTTTATTCACCATTAAATCTCCAGTGCTGGAAAGAACATCTGGGAGGAAGTCCAGTGAGTAAGACCGAATGACTGGCTGAATGAATGAATGATCTCACTGAATCTCTACAACCACCCTATGCAGTAGAAAACAAGCTTATCTCCATCCTACAAATGTGGAAACTAAAGTTCAGAGAAGCTAATTGCCCAAGATCACCTCTATTTAGTAGAAGAGCCAGAATTTCAAGACCTGTCTGCCTGATTCTGGAGTCCATGCTCTTAACCACTAGGGTAACAGCTAGTCAAGGTGGTTCTTGAACTTTGATATGCAGCAAAACCTCCAGGCAGGCCTATTACATCCCAGATCACTACCTCCTACCCACACATATACAGACCCCCCAGACACCACTTGTCTACCCAGTTTCTATTCATTCTTCAAAATGTCGAATTCCAAGTGCCACTTTTTCCATGACCACCCCTGACGACCTCTCTGATTTGAAAGTCTTACTTCTTGCTTCAACAGCGCTGTTGAGTATTTCCTTTGATAGGACCTAGCACTCTAGACTCATGTAAGCGGTTTACTTGTTTGTCTCTTCTACGCTATTTCATAAGACAAGTACTGGGTCTTACATAACTGCAAACTCCCAGTACAGATAGAGTGCTGAGCACCTAGTAGAAGTTCAAAAATTGTTTAGTAAATGAAGGAAAGAAGGAAAGAGGAAGAAGGAGGGAAAGAGGGAGAGAGGCAGATGCAGAAAGAAAAGTGGGGAAAATATTATTAAGACTCTCCATATGGCTGCCTCAGGTAGCCTGTGTGTTTCTTCTTTGGCAAAAGTGTATGACACACAGGAAAGAACCCAGGACACAGAATACATCCTTGAGCACGTTGAATAACCCTCTTGTCACCCTTCTGTAAAATGGTAGGTTCCTTAAGGTACTTTCCAGTATGGAATTCTGTGATAAACCACATCAGATGGAAAAGGGGAATGAAATGAGAGATGCCTTACAACTAACAGAAGATAATATTTTTCCCTTGTTCACTTATAACATTTCAAGTATTGAAAAGATCTCAACCCTACTGAATATTCACCTCACTTTTTTTTTTATTTTATCAGAAGTTTATAGTGTAATCTAAGTTCTAAGTAATTATGCGTCCAGGTTATCTATGTTGTATGAGCTAATTTTGAGTACTAAGTGAAGTATCACCTCCTAAACTAGTGATGGGAAAATGTAAAGAAGAAGACTCTAATCTTTAAGGCTGAACCAGGTTGATGGTTTTCAACTCTTAACCAGTGATATTTTTTCAAATTAAACATAACATATAAAAAAAACTTGTAAATATTTAATCTGTAAAACTGACAAGCGGTGGGCAGGGATGGGCGACTTAGACTTCTGAGTGCTGGTATTGCCACCCCCAGGCTACCATCCCTGAGATTCCTCTGTTGGGTGCCGAGAGCTTCTTGGAACACAGTTTGAAAACCATGTATCTGGCCCAATACCCCGAAGAAAAGAAAACAAAATCCAGTTCTTTGCACATCTTGGCAAATGAGAAATAGTGCTAGAATCAAAACATTGGTCCTGTTTTGTTTTTTTTTGTTTTTTTAAGTCCATGGAGTCCAACACAGGACTTGAACCCATGACCCTGAGATCAAAACCTGAACTGAGATCAAGAGTCAGATGCTCAACTGACTGAGCCACCCAGGCACAACCTAGGTCCTGTTTTTTACACCATTTATCTATACTGTGGTGTCCAGGTATATTCCTAGTGGTTTTCATAACAGTCCAAGACTTTTAAAACTGCATAGAAGAACTCTGCTCACTTTCTGTTCTTCCCAGTTTCCATCCAAACATCACTCCATGAATGTACGTGTGGTATGTGTGCATAGTGGTATAGGCTCTTACAGAGTTGATTTTTGGTTCTTGGGTTTTAGGATTTAGGCCCTATGTAGCAGGTTTTCATTGCCAAGGAATTTTGTTAATCGCTGTAAGTGTCTACATTGTGTCTCAGGGATGACTGCAGCTCCTGCCACATGTGTAGCTGTGAGCAGGCCTTACAGCGGCATTCCTGGAAGAGAAGCAGCAGAACTGGAAGTGAAGTAAGCATTCTGTGTTGAAAGGTCACTTTTTTCTATTGCTTTTAAACAAGGACTTCATAGGAACTGGCAGGGGGTGAATAACCCCCTGACCAGCGAGGTAAGGGACAAGTCTGAGGACTTTTTTTAAGAGCTTGTGTCTTTCCAAAATATGTCACCCTTATATTTTTAAAATATCATATTATGAGGTCAGCCTCATCATATTTCCAGATCTGTGACTTTCCCCTCTCATTGATTGGGTAAATCTAACAATGCAAGCAAATTCCTGTCTACTGTACTTTTTCATAATGCTAGAAAAAGATAAAGATAGTATCACAAATATTCAGGGATTATTATAGAGAAACTGGGCAAATGCCCAATATGCTATGATTACTCTTTGTATTTGTCAAGCTCAAGGATGAACAAGGACTTCTGAAAGGTCTGAAAAGTATTCATAATGATAGGATTGGATCATGCTTAATCCATTTTGTGGAGGCTGCTAGTCCTTGTGAGTATGTCTTAATAAAGACAATAGACAACATTTGAGTATAGAGGACATGCCAGACAGGTCCTGAGTGTTTTCTTATCTTTAATTATTCTTCAAAATATTCTATGATTCAAGTACTATTGCTATTCTGACTTTAAAAAAAAATGTGGGGTGCCTGGGTGGCTCAGTGGCTTAAGCCTCTGCCTTCGGCTCAGGTCATGATCTCAGGGTCCTGGGATTGAGCCCTGCATCAGGCTCTCTGCTCTGCAGGGAGCCTGCTTCCCTTCCTCTCTCTCTGCCTGCCTCTCTGCCTACTTGTGATCTCTGTCAAATAAATAAATAAAATCTTTTTTAAAAATGTGAAGCAGAGTTAATATAACTTTATAACTTTATAACTAATATAACTTTCTCAGTATTGTATAATAATGGAGTATATGAACCAAGGCACTCAGAGACCTATGTGAACATTCTTAAAACACTATGTTACACTGTTCCTATTGTTAACATTGGGTAGAATCTCCACAGAAAGATGACACATTAATAAAAACTCTCTGAGAAACTTTATCCCCCAAAATAACACTATTGCTTGAGTGACCCGCTGACTTTACATGACAGTAACAATAGGGCCCTAATGACCCAACAATCATCCAAAGACCAACCACTGAAATGTATTTTTAGAGCAGTCCTTCTAGGAGGCCTTCCTTTCTTCTCTTGAACTTTTTAAACTGATTTGGTCCCGAGGTAGATTGATGACTTATCCTCCCTACTGTAATTTCTAAGAAAGCAAAGATAGTGTCTTACTTATAATTCTAACTTCTGCTTTATCATGGACCATACCTTAGAGATATTGGAAGAATATCTTGTCTCATTATCCTTCACTAGTTTTCCAGTAGATTCAAGGAATGATACATTTCCTGGCCAAGTGGTATGCTGATAAATGTTTAGCAGCCTGCTCTTTGGAATAATTTTTTTTTAAACCCTGCTTAATAGCATTTACCAATTCTCATGGTGTAAATACTATCACCATTAACAATTTCAAGTAACTAATTAACATGTTGCTGAATTCAGAGTTGGGAAGAGATGCTACCAACAGACCCTCACCAGCTCCCAACAGCACATCACTGATTTGGTCATTAAAAATATATATGTAAGTCTCACTGGAGAGAGTGGAGGAGAGTGGAGAAAAGATAAATAAGAGAAGATGTGAGTAAATATTGATTCAAGGGTTTCTGTTTAACATCCTGTGTCCCATGAATTTTTACAAACCACCCAAAGTTTCATTCAGCTGCACCTTCTCTTACCCTTTCAAAAGATCTGCGAAGAGTCCTAATTGAAGTGTTAATCTTCTCTTTTTACTTGTCCATCTTCTCTAGACAACTGGAAACAATTTGAGGGATTATTTTATCATATTTTATCTCCTGAGTCTGATCAAAAGAAAATACAAATATATAGATATAGATATAGATACACACACACACACATATATATATATGACATGACATATGTGTACACATACACACACACATATATATATATACATTCAGTGTCTCTCTCAATATATACAGAACTTATATATATATATATATATAGAGAGAGAGAGAGAGAGAGAAACTAAACACTTGAAAAATATTGTTCTAGCACAGAGATCGTACCTATTTTTTTATTAGCATCTAGAGGTCATGAGTACCCACCTAAATTTTGGCCTTAATGCAAAACTTGTCTGCTTTGTTGATCTATGTTTAATCCATAACATTACCCTTTAACATAGTTATTTGTAGTTGGTGATTAAGTTCTGTGGACTTGTGATTAAGGAGTAATTAATTTTCCATACTTAACACTAATGAAATTTCATGTGAAATGAAAAGTAACTACAGAATTAGCATTTGCATCTACTTAGCAGCTTGTCTTCATTATATAACAAACAGAAACAAAGTACTTCCAGCCCACCCTAGCCAAAGTCTTGAGAAGGGAGCCTAAAGAGCTAGATAAAGAAAGACAGGCAGGCAGACAGACAAATACGCAGAGAAGACTAACTTAAATTATTATAAATGTATTTACAGAGATAGTTTATCAGTTTTATTGCAGATATACTGGATAATAGAAAAAAATTGAATAATTTATCCGGCAATTTTCACATAAGCAATATTATTAAAATGAAGACATGAAGGAAGAGGTTATAGAGGAGAATATATAGAGTCCATGAATAAATGCATTAGGCAGCAGCCGTGGTGAATGTTTTAGTAGGTTTGGACTAGGTTTAAAAAAAAAAAAAGAGAGAGAGAAAGAGAAAAGAGAGAAGTACTCAGTCTGTGAAGTCTTAAAATATCTGCCGGGTGGAAGATTTGCCTAGAGTGGGAAAGTTTATCCCCATCTTTTTACTGCTGGTTGTGTTTTCAAAGACTAAAAGCTAGTCTCTTAGTCCAACGCTGCTCAGGAAAACAGAAAACAGAGTGCAGCCGAGGAAGTGGTAATCAGGAATGAGAAAAGAAGAGGAAGGAGCCTTCCAAATAACCCTGCGCCAAGATGTTTGTGCCCAGTACCAAAGTTTCCTGGGATATTTTTACACATTTAGGGAAAAAACACCGCCTCCTGTTCTTTTCTTTTTTATATGATTACCCCATTCCCTCCTAAATATCTATAACTTTGTAAGTGACATTATTATTTTATATTTCTGTAAAATATTATTTTAAAAAATGTACTGACCTTTAACTACAGGAAAAACAAAACAACACATCTCCAATTTTGAAGGAATGAACCTTGACGCCAGCTCAGCAGATTTGGTTTCTGCAGGACAGCCACAGCACACTCAGGCAGAAAATCCTGGTAAATAAATGTTATTTTCTTGTTGTTGTTGTTTTATTAAGAAGTAAAATTGGGATGGGGGAGAACACCTGGGTGTTGTTAAGCCGCTGCCTTCGACCTACTCAAGATTCCAGAGTCCTGGAATGGAGTCCTGGGCTGGAGCCCCGCATCGGGCTCCCTGCTCTGCTGGAAGCCTGGTTCTCCTCTCCTACTCCCCCTCCTTGTGTCTCTCTCTGTCAAATAAATAAATAAAATCTTAAAAAGTAAAAAATAAATAAATAAAAATAAAAAGTAAAATGAGATGGACTTCACCATACAGGGTTTAGAACTCCAGAAAAAGATGGTCTCTTCCACTTAATATTTTGGACAAGAGGAGATTTTTTTTTTTTTTTTTTTTTTGAGTATGAAATCATCAACTTGGGTGCAATTCTCTAAGAGTTGCTTTTAAAAGAGAGCAGGTAGGGGCACCTTCGTGGCTCAGTGGGTTAAGCCACTGCCTTCAGCTTGGGTCATGATCTCAGGGTCCTGGGATCGAGCCCTGCATGGGGCTCTCTGCTCAGCGGGGAGCCTGCTTCCCCCTCTCTCTCTGCCTGCCTCTCTGCCTACTTGTGATTTCTCTTCCTCTATCAAATAAATAAATAAAATCTTTAAAAAGAAAAAAAAGAGAGAGAGCTGGTAACTGCCTCACAGGACAAATACCGAGATTCAGTGAGCACCTTGGAAATCACATTCAGAAGAAAGCATACATTTTCTTCTTGAGTTGGTGTGTGTTGATGCTGTGTGTGCCTGTGTGTTTTGGTAACTATATTTTCTATGCTCTTGGGTGAATGCAGAGTTATGGACAATGCACATGTCCTCAAGTTTAGTATGTATTTCTGGACAATATTGCCTATGCTATTTATATTTCTTGGAATTACCATCTTTCTGCTGTAGTGGAATTTCCAGATACTATTTGTGGTTTTGAGCTCCATATTGTTTTTCTCTAAGAAGTTTGTTTAGATTTTTCTAAAATATCTTAAAATCCTGCTTTCTTGAGCACAGAGATAGAAACTAATTGAGTCTTTCTGACTCTCCCCATCAGTATCATTAACAGTACTTACTATTCATCCAGTGGCAAGACTCCCTTCCTCATTATTTGATTGTTCTCCTTTGTTGAGGCCTGGTACTGAATTATCAGAGGTATCAAAATGGTGTATATAAAAAAATGCAAAGTGGAAGGCTTTTAGTAGGTGAATTCTAATAACATCTCTTTGCCTTATGTGTGGACTCACTTTTAGTTAGCTTGCTTGTGATTAAAATAAATAAGGCATTTACAATAGCTACATTTGAAAAAAATGACGTGTTTGCTATTGTAAGAAATCAAGAGGTCCCTAACAATATAAAATATAAATAAAGTTCCATGTGAAACTGAATCAAAGATAAAGCGTTCCTCAAAGTTCACTGGGTACCTTGCTGGTCTTTTTTTGTCAGCTGACATGATGATCAGTAGAAACAGCTAGGAGACCGCACTTTCCGTGTCTCTCTCTCTCTCTCTCTCTTTCTGGTGCAAACACATCAGCCACCCACATACACACGGCTTAGGCAATGTCTGATAAGGAAGAATGTTCTTTTCATGCATTTTTTTTTTTTTTAAGTTGTGATTTTTCTTGATGGTCTTCCCAGGATTCCTTCTGCATTTTAGGCTACATGTACAATATGAAGCAAGAGATAAAATCATGACAGATGTTCTAAGTAAACTGAAGTTGCTGACCCTTTTACCATTGGTTCCTCCAGCTACAGTCTCACGACAGAGAAAGATGAAAATTCACCACGCATAAGACATCTTTTAGGCCATGGAAATCTGAATGCGATTGTAAATGTTTGCTTCATTTCTTTGGTTGAAATCCAACTTATATCAGAAGCACCAATATAAAGCTATTTAAAAATAGACTGACTCTTTCTTTTTTGAGAGCCAAAGGCAGGAACTAAGAATAATAATGAAGTGTATTTTGGACAGAGGTGGCAAGATCACATTTCTCAAGTAATGCGATTCTGTGCATCAAGGCGTAGATCCTCTCTCCCTGCCCCCTCCCTCCCCATAATGAAGATGTGCTTACTAAGACTACAGAGACATTCATGTTGCTGCAATGTAGGAATTAAGTGTGGCATAGTGGAGAACCAAATTGAAAATGTGACATTTTACGCCAAACCAAATATCATCATTTGGTATATTTAAAAAATCCTATTATTTATTCCACTTATATGTGTGTTATCCTATATGATGAGATTATTTATAAAAGGGTAGCCTACGAAGAGCCAGCCTATTTGAATACATTCTCAAACAAGTGGTCTTCTAAAAGAGATTTCGGTCCCTAATAGTGGATGTATGTATGCTCAGTATTTACATGGATTCCTTTGTTCTCCATGCCTTTAATTTCCACCTCAGGGTAGCATTAAAATTTGTATATCGGGGGCACCTGGGTGGCCCAGTGGTTAAGCATCTGCCTTTGGCTTGGGTCACGATCCCAGGGTCTTGGGATCGAGCCCCAAGTCAGACTTCCTGCTCAGCGGGAAGCTTGCTTTTCCCTCTCCCTCTCCCCTGCTTGTGTTTCCTTTTTCACTCTCTCTCTGTCAAACAAATAAATAAATAATCTTAAATTTCTTTTTTTTTTTTTAAAGACTCATTTAAAAAATTTGTATATCAGATGATCATTGGAAAAACACTCTTGACTAACAAACATGTCTCGAGTCTCAATGGGTAAGAAGTTATTAGAAATTAGAATGATACTCCATTGTTTCTAAAAATGTATGGCTGGGATGGGTGCAGGTTCCATGACACATGAATCAGACTGGTTCTCAGCCTAGAGAAGGATTTTCGAATCAGCTAGAAGGAAGAGAGCACTCTTCAGGGATAGGATGGAGAAGCTGCTGCAAGTTCAGAGGCCGCCTATTTACTGACCTGGTTCCTCTAAGATTAACTCCTAATCCTAGAGCCGGGTGTTCAAGGGCCTCCCTGCAAACCTTCTCTTCAAGCTCTACATCCCAAACTACCAACCCTAACTAAACTTCTACTCTAGCTAGCTTGAAAAACTCATTGTCTCCTGAAAAATCTTACTTGATTTCTCCTTTTTCTTGGGCGGCTTTCCTGCAGAACAGACTGTGAGACTGGGATCAACATACAGCGATTTTAAGGGAAAGGGCTCTGGGAACATCTGTAAGGCAGTGATCGGAAGATCAGGCAGAGGAAGAAGCAGGTGAAGAAAGAGGTGATCTGGTTGTCACAGAGATCTCCATGAAATCCTCTCGGAGCTCTGGAGTGGGGCTGGACTGCTGTCCAGAGCTGTCTCACACTGAATAGAGAAGACTGGCTTTGTTCCTTCACATTAACCAATCACTGCATACAGGTTGTTTCTTGAAAGGGGCTCAGACCTTGGGTGACACAGTTCCCTGGAGCTGAGAGCAAGTCCTGGACAAGAACTCAGTATGAATCTCAGCAGCTAGCCCTCCTGGCAGCTACGGAAATGGACGCCCAGGTCCTATAGCAGGAATAAAGCTGGCCTCAAAATATTTATGATAGCCTCCTTTTACTTTCAAGTAAAAAAACCTGCTGTGCTCTTCCTTTTCCTTCCCTCCTATAGAATTCTCATTATCTTCACAGCAAAAATCAAGTGCCACCTGTTTTTCCTTTTCTGGTGTGACCACACCAGGCCACAGAAAGTTTCCACCCCCCATCCCTGAATTCCTTTATTGTGTGAGGAGAGTTCAGGGCATGGCTGAGCTGAAGCACAGTAGAGGCTGAGGAGATGTGGACACAATCCCACCTCCCTTCAGCAATATGGTATTTGCATGGCTTAACATGTGTAAGGGTTTTATTTTGGATCAAAGAAGTAAGGAGTCCTGGCACTTGGGACACAGAAATATGTAAAAAATCATAAATAGTAAAGGCAAGAACATTGAGTCTAATTTCATGTGGTCCCAGAAACCCCTCATGTTCACAGTGGTTAGAATTGGAAATTTACGGAGATATTTTCAAGAGTGGTCTTAGGAAATGTAGGACTCAAGGAAGGCCACTTCTCAGGCTGATGTGGCTCTGAATGACACGAAATGGGGACTGTGTCTTCTCTCCACCTATTCTGCCGACCATTGTACAACCCTTATACTCTAAGAAGGAGCAGTTGGTGGCATTCAAAAGTTGAGTAATCTCAAGGAAGGCCCCGGAAGCCCCTGGAAGAGGTGAGACTGTTTTTCAAGAGTCTTGTGGGCTCCATGAGGAAACTGGAGAAGAAAACATGAATGGACAGTTCATGAGCGCACGTCTGAGGAACTCTCTGGGGGCTTTCCTGTGAGGAAGAGCTGCTTGAGTTTATGCCCTAAGTCATGGGGGAGAGGTAGGTAGGATAGGTAGGAGTGGAGCCACTGAGTTAATGGGATCCATGCATAGATTTTAGTGTGAGCTGATCTGAAAAGCTCAGGTTCCCTTAGAAGTTATCACATAATACCTCAGAGACCTGAAACTACTCATGCCTGGATCTTCGTTCCCTAATTGAATTTTAATATCCCTGCAGGTAAGAGCCATGTCTCCTTCACAAACGTTTGATGATTCATTCATAGATTGATGACTATAGGTCGCTTAGGGTCCTGAAGGTTATTATTTATTATTTGCCCCATTCGCCTCGGCAGACGTGGACTTTAGTAAACAAACAATTGTACAGAGCAAACAATCGTACGGAAGTATTTTCTCAACATCAGCGATTAGCATCTTTCTCGCCAGCTTTTTTTTCCCCCTAAGATCAGAGTCCCTGTATCCTTATTCGTCTTTGTTCCAAATGTTTCACACTCCAGTTTTCCCTTCTTCACAACACTGATGATTCATGAAGGTACGGCCCCTCCCCCACCAAAACCTACATGGCATATAGGATCACTGAGTTCTCAGATGCTAGTGATAGTAACTCAATTTAAGGGTGTTTAATAGGTTTGCATCACAAAGGAAGTCAGGCGGTATAGGCCCAACCCATGCAACTTCTTTCCTTATACTCTTGGATTTTTTTTTTCCTCCTATATCACTTGGCAATAAAACTGAATACCGCTAATACTGCATTAGCTGGTGCTGTCCCAAATATTTTCAGACAGTGAAGTACGAGGGTCAGGTTAACAACCAATTAGTCTGAAAGGATTTGGGGGGACTACCCATGGGATTGTTGGTTGGTTGGTTATTTCACTGTATTTTCTTGCTCTCCTTCCCAAACATAGAAAATTCTCACTATACAAAGTCTGCTCTATGCTAAACTTCACAAATGACCTCCAACATACATACTTTGTTCAAGATGTGGGAATCATTTCCTGAATTTTAACTGGGCCAAAGAGACATATGTGTATGCATATCCATGATATTCTCATAAATACATAATATGTTACATATACAAATGTTTTATACTTTTTTCATAATGAACAATATGTAGACAAACACAGAGACTGAGACAAGTGCAAACATAAATAGGAGATGGTTCTAAATCATATTTAGGCAGAAAGAAATGAACTACGCTCTTACGGGTCAGTAGCTTGCGTGATAATGGGGCCTCTGTGCTAGGAACTTTCCCTGTAGATGTAGAGGAGGTTTTTGACTGGACAAGCCAGATTATTTATACCACCTTTTTTCATGTTCTATGAAGATAGAGGCTTAGAAATGGAAAGAAGAGCAAGAAATCTCCTTTTTTAAATTAACAGCACTGTCTCGCATAAGCTTGAACCACTCCCTGAACTGCCAAAGGACAGTGAACATTATGAAACCATCCTGTGAAGGAATATCCTATTTCCTAAGACCCAGAAAGCATCTTGATAGTTGGTTATCCTCTGGCTGAATTCCTTATCTGACCCAAGTCTTCACTCTGCAAAGCTTTTGTTCAGGCATTTCTTTCCTACTACTACTTACAAAAATTGAGAAGGTCAAAGTGCAAGTGGTAATTGCTTTGGGCACTTTAGAAAATGGTTTTCTTTTCATACTTATCATTTCCTCTAAAGCCTTCTTCTGCTGAATCTTCATCAATTGTGCTTTACACTGTAGATCGACACATTTGGGGGGCCCCTCTGACTGCTAAGTCCCTTTCTGATACCAGGGAGTTTAAAACCCGGGGAAGTAACCCAGCGCAAATGTATTTTCGTGCTATATTTCTGTGAGGAAAAAAAAAAATGTGAGTGAAAAATGTGGTTCTCTTTCTGCATTCAGGGCACAGTCACAGAACAGCTGAGATTGGGAGATGAGTTCACACAGCAGAGACAAGATATTTAGAGGAAAACTTAAACGGGGAAAGAACTTTAATCCTGCATTTCTCTATTTAAGATCACTATGAAATAAGGAGAAAGACCATATAAATGGTCTGCCTTTTCAAACGTATGCTTCATTCTATTTACATGTCTTAATGTCGTCCCACTCATAATCGCATGTGCCAGAGCCACTGTCTGATTTCTCGCTTCAGGGTTTCCTAATGACTTGACTTTTCTTCCTGCCTTCGTTATCAATACAGAGCTTGGTGTGGATCTATCTCTTTATTTCCTCAGTAGTTTATTTCTTTATTTATTTCTTCAGTAGTTCAGCTGAACCGTTTGTTCCTATCCATACACAGACTTAATAGAAAACCAAGAGAGAGGTGTTCTGAGTGAAATAGCCCTGTCTCCTAATTTCATTCAGTCACCTCATCATTACTCTGAGCCCTTATCCATATAGAGGAGGAGAATTTTCATTACTGGATTAAGAATCTTTCCCCATTCTCCTCTCCACATCCTTTGTTACAGGAAATAACTGTGTTCTCTATAATATGATCATGTAATTACACCTTGAAGCCTTATTCCGCGAGCATTGAATTCAATAGTAAATCTAAGTCATATTTCACAAAACTAACCCAAGTTTTTAGAGTTGATAGAAAGGAAAGAAATTCTGAAGGTATTCATAATCCATCAATCTGTGGGGGGGAGGGCAAAATATGTTTCAGTTTGGATTCACTAATTTGCCAAAGTGACTCGTGTTTCCCAATAGCAATAGGAAGGAATACGGTGGTACTTTCACTCGTATAGCACTTTTATCCCAAGATCATAAATACGCTGCCACCATTAATTAATTAAGTGTTCCAGCCTTACCACTGAAGTAGGTGAGTTTCCTGTCTCCAACTGAGGCTAGCGCTCAGAGAAAGGCTGAGTCTTTCCTAATGCAGCTAATTAGGCAGCGCTACATCACTAGGGAAAATTTCTGATCCCAGCTGGAAACCAACTTATGCCCTGAAGAAATGGGACTTGATAGCCCTTCAAGTTTTCCTCCTAACCTCTGCCCCTGCTGTTGATATTCTTAATCATATCAATATCTAGACCTTTTTGGTCTATTACAGAGCTGTTGGTCCACAGGGCATCCAGGGTCTGAAAGAAATCACAGAGAAAAAGCACAGCGCATTAAAACAAACAAATAAACAAACAGATCCTTATTCTCCATTTTTAGCTGAACCTCTGTCTGTGGCAAGGATGCATATTTGACTGGGGTTGTGATCACCCCTCCCCCGCAGGACGGACTCATACTCCCAAGATTTGGCTGGGATGTTGAGACTGACGATGCCATGCATCCCCTAACAGGGAACACAGGGGAACATCGGGCTGCCTCCCAGGCTGGCCTGAAAATGGATCAAGGAGCAGAGAAAGGACCTTGCCCTAGGGTTTTATTAAAGTTGTTTAAGGAATAAGGCTGAGGGGAGGGTCCTGTGTGGGCTGGCTGGGGCTGGCTTGGTTGGAACATCCCTCCAGTGTCAAAGCAGAAACCCAGAGAGCTTTCTTAAAGCCCGTCCTGATGTGGACTAGAAGGGAGAGAGGAAGGTGTGGAGACTGAAGGCTGTTGGCGTTCAAACATCAAAAATTCAGTCACCCGGTCTGTGACTGGGTGACTGAATTCTCCATAAAACTTCAGCTTACACAAAGATGTTGTGTGTACATTCTTCTATGAAAGAATTACATGTTTGGGGAGCAGTTTGGGAGATAAAACAGAAATATGTAATTCAATATACCTAAGACTAGACTGGGCTGTTAAAAGCCCAGAATATAACAGCTGATAGGGACTGTGGTACCAGAAATGAAAAACTCCTCTTTTAAGAAGTGGTAATGAAATATAGGTAAGCTCCTATTATAGCCATTCCTTGCCTTCCTGGCCTTCTTATTTGGCTCTTATCCTAAGACCATGAATGCTATTTAAAATATCACCATATGACTTTTATACATCCCTGGGAGTTCAAGGACAAGGGTTGTTTATAACCACTGAGCAACAGTGGAAGCGGTGGCAGGTAAGGAACTTAACCTAGGATCACCGAGACAGTATCATGATTTCTGATCTAGCTTTAATCCGTCAAATTAAAATGCCCTTCCCACTCTTGTCTGCATAATTTCAAGAATCACACAGGCATGATTTCTCTTTCTTTCCCAGCTTTCTAAATAAAAATCATGTTGTCTGATCTCTATCTGGTCTAGTAACTTAATTTAAGATGTAATTTAGCCATGCCATCTTTTTAAAAAAAAAAAAATGTTTAATGTATTTATTTAAGACAGAGAGAGAGAGAATGTGTGTGTGTGTGCGCGCGTGTGCGTGCCCAAAGGGGAGCACAGAGGGAGAGGGAGAAACGGGCTTCCGGCTGAGCAAGGAGTCTGATGCAAGGCTCCATCCCAGGACCCTGGGATCATGACGGGAGCCAAAAGCAGACGCTTAACCACCTGAGCCACTCGGGTGCCCCTCGCCATGCTATCTTAAAAGATTAAATTTACTTCAAGAAAAATCTTGAAAAGAGTGTTCAAAGAAATGAAATGCTCCCAGCAGATTTTTCATGAGCAAGACAAATTTCTTAGTATTCTAAATTTTCCGTTGTTCCCTCAAGTGACAACAGGAACTCTGATGTTATCCCTAAGTTTGAGTTAGATGATAGTAAATAGCAGGCAACAATTCTCCCTAGGTTTAATGCGTTCATTTTTGATACCCCTTTTGGTTTTGCTGTTTTGTGCAAAATAGTATTTCCTATTGTTCGAGTGCCTATGTTTCTCCCCCTCCTGTAACACAGACTTCTCTCCAGAAATGATCTGAGAGTTGTTAAATATAAAACTGTTTTTTTTTTTCTTTTGTCATTTTGTAGGTAAGGAGATTTGATTTACTGTTTTATTCCTTCAACAAACATTTATTAAGCAACATGCTCTTTGGGACTCTGGTGAAGCTTGACATCTCGTCACTGCCCTCATGGAGTACAGCTTAAGGGCCAGGACAAGCGTTCATTCTTCATGAAAGGTAGAGAGCTTACATGATCCCCAAATGTTTCAAAGCTCCTGGGTGGAAGGGCCAGTGTCCTGATGAATGAATTCTAAATCCTATACCCATACTATATCCCACACCATATCCTCCTGATGGAGTAAGGAGATGTTTCTAAGTTTAAACACATTCAATTCATGGAGAAGCTGTTAATTTTACAAATGGAATTGAATATTGGCCAGCAGGCCTTACCTAAATCAAAACCATTGCATTCCACAGAGGCTGTCCCTTTTCTGTGCCTTTAGAAGGCTTGGGGTTAATAATTTATTTTTCTGAATGTTTATGTAATCTCCTTACCATATTTCTTTAGGCTGTAAAAAGGCTCAGCATAGGTTTGTCTGTTGCTAAGGGCAAGGAAAACAGGAGTTGGCTCTAAGCATATATATTTTCCCCCGCAAGAAGAAAAATAGCCATGAGAAAGCCAGTTTCCCAAATAGAATGTGTTGGAATTTGCTGCTGTGGTTTGGTTGTGGTTGTTCTCTCGTGAATGATCATAGCTCCAAATTAGGATTACTGGTTTGGACATTAAAAAAAAAAAAATCTATAGAAGGATATTGAAACACACAGATCTCATATAAATTCCTAGGATCCCAAACAGAATTCATTTCAAGGTTGGCCATTTGCAGATTATCTTAATATGTGTATTTACTCACTGTATTTACTCATTGGTGCAGACACCAGTGTGGTAGGGACAGATGCCATGTAACACATTGGAGAATGCGGCACTGGACGCAATATTAGAAATGGTTAAGAGACGCTATGCTCCATAATGCTTATTCTGCATAACAGCAACTACAACTTCGCAAAAAGGATCCCCCAAGAAATGAATGTGCATTTTCTTTCTTTGTGTTGACCGGCAGAAATGACCTGATGTTAGATCAATTTTGTCTTTGTTAAGCCAATTCCAGAAGGAGGTTTTAAAAAATAAATGGCTACAGAAGTGTATTTTCATTTGTTACGCTACGCTGAAAAGGCATTGGCATGCGTGTTTTGACTTTCTTAAATGTTCTCGGGATTTGAATGGCTGGTCATTGTTGTGATGTCTTAAACTCTCAACAACCTGTCAGAAAGGTGTGGAATAGGAAGTCAAAATATAAAACATACAAAACATTTCAAAGTGGAGTGAGACAGTCTTATGCCGTTCTTTTTTCCCCTTTTTTAAAAACAATCTATACTGTGTCTTTAAATTCTGATGCCTCATTTTGGGGAAAGAAAAGTCCAAATGCAATAGCGAATGACACAACATGAATTATTTCCATGAAAATAAGGATTACTGGAGAGAGGAAACTGATGTTTGAGACTGAAATTCACGGTTCTATTTAAAAGCAAGAATACCTCTCTTCTCCAGAAATACCTTACCCATAGTCGACATTCTCCTTAATATTTCTCGTGGTATTTCCCACCATTCAAACATGGGAGTTGTTTTTAAAATTAGAGGAAATCAAAATGATTTCCCCCAAATATATGGTGGCGGACAGTAGCTGCTACACTTTTATGTATTAATTCACTTATTTACACCAAAATGTGAGTGGGTACAATTTTTAAATTCCACCAACTACCAAACTAACTTTCTGATTTTTCTTTTAAGATTTAGCTGTGGGTGAAGCTGGGTAGTACAGTCGGTTAAGCATCCAACTCTTGGTTTTGGGCTCAGGTGCTGATCTCAGGGGCATGAGTTCAAGCCCCCTGCTGGGCCATGCACTCAGTGAGGAATCTGCGTGAGATTCTCCCCCTCCCTCTGCCCTCCCCACTCGTGCTTGCTCTCTCTCTCTCAAATAAATGAATAAATAAATAAATAGATCTTTAAAAAATAAAGATTTAGCTCTGTATCCAAGAAAAACTCGTTTTCCTATGGATAATAATTAAGACTCACTTATTCTATAGTTAAATATCAGCTGTCTAACTCAATGTCTTTGAATAGGAAGGTTCACCTTCAGTATTTTTCTACTCATTCGGCATTTGTAAGAAAAATATTCATTTTTACAAATGCTGAGAGAAAAAAAACCAAAGCCTTAAATTGTTAATATTGACCAAAAGTGTACACAGCCGCAGCATATGCCCCTTGCAAAACATATGCTAATTGGAAGTAAATATCATCCATCCATGACTAGACTTGCAAACTCAGAACTGTTTTATAAATAACAAAGTACACCTTCTTTCATTATCTGATAGCAGAAAGAAGAAAAATCACCAGTGGCTCTGTGAATGCATCAATCGATACCCTACCATGTATTTTATTTAAACAGAAGGTATGTTTTTAATGTTATCGTAGAACCAATGAGAAGAAATAAAGGTAAGAAATGAAGAAAGAACCTCAGATATAATTTCTCAATAAATTTCATGTTCACTAAGGAAAACATATATTTAAATAACAAAGATCATATCCATCCATTGTAATTATTTATGGATTCCCAAGTTTACTGAGGAGGTTTGTCAAATAAAAATTATGTTTCTCGATGCACAGGATTTTTATTTTTTTATTTTGTATTTTTTATTAAGGTACTGAAGCTTGAAGAAGTCAACTGACCTAAAAAAAATTGTTCCAAGTTCCTGGTATCTTAACATTATACATATGGCCAACCTACGGCCCAAGCTGAATGTTATCATGGCTATACCTAAGAATAAGAAGACTTTCTGGCCTAATGGTACTCTCCTTCAGTGCTTCTTTCCTCACATCTGGTCGCCAAAGAGTCGTTCCGTCACCCTGCAGCCTGCTAATGAGATCCCCCATTTAATTAATACCATAAGAATTTTAATTCTGACTGAATCAATTTAACGTGATGTGATTTTGTCAGCTCTATTCCCCAAGTAAAAAGTGAGCCTGATGCTTATTACATACATCATTTCACGGGCCCTGCATTCCCTGCTGACTTAAACAAATTCTAATTAAGACTAATTAAAGCATCATTTATGAAAGCGCTTGTGATAGCTATGCAAACATTCTGGGTGGGTATGCTTTGCATAATAATTATCCTAGTTAATATTAAGGCTAGGTCCTTGGCAATTAGGTCTTTGAAACAGAGAGTTATTCTGAATTTAGCCCTTTTCAGTGTGAACAATTAATAAAAAAAAAAGTGCTAAATTTATGTAGTGGCTTCATTAACAAAATAAATTTAGAAGTAGTAGTATTGTTTGCATTTTTTAAGCTAAGCATAATTCTTAACCCAGGTGACAGTTATTAAAATAAAAGGATGCAATTCTTTGATCTGATACATTTATTATAGCCATCCAAGAAAAAAATATTATAAGTTGCAGTCATATTTTTTCTACACAAACCTGATTAGTCTAAAGCATATTACTTGAATACATAGATGCCTATAAGAAACATAGACATCTGAAGTAGTATTTCATTTTTTAAAATAAGGGTTTAAAAATCTGATGTGCACTCAAGGCGTTATACAAGCAGATTAAATTCTTCAATGTATAATGACTTGATAGGCCTAATACACAAGCAAATGCTTCCTTACACCTGCTGAGTTTAGTGAAATTAAAAATTCTTACAGCATTCCTAGTTTGCTTTACCTTTGTTTTTAAAGTCTCTATTATACTGTCAGTATTCATTGTGCTGCAAAATTGAAATGGATTAGAATGTTAGGGAACTGCTTGCCTTTCAAACTCCTGGATACTTTTTCTAGGACTTTATGGCAGGGTCAAGTGCAGTTGGAGGTTTCCAGAGGTAAATGAGAAAAAAGAAAGAAAATGTGACTCCTTTATTAAATGGGTGAAAGAGATTGGTAATAGATGGCACACGCACGCACATACACACAAACTAAAAAGCTTCTTTTTCTTCCATCTTTACAAATACAGTGAATGTGAAATTCAGGGCAGGAAATTTAGAGGCAGAACACTATTAAAATTGGCTGAGTGCATTGAACAGAAACAACTGGTTTATCCAGCACTAGTGACAAGTAGTTCTATCTTGTGTAAAGACGGTTCTGCCTCAGATAAAGTTTTATCATTGAATACGCAAGGGTTGAGAACCACTGAAATTTAGAAAGTTCTGTATCTTAGTATAAGGGAAAGAGACACTCTCTCCAGATTTCTATCAAATACACAGCCACAAATTTTAAAGGCATATATTAAGCCCCCACAAGAGCAATACATTGCCTTATAAAGAGCAACAAATAACAGACTGAAGGGTCTCCAAAGACTTTGTGCAACAAACCTGAGAGTATAAAGTAATATACATAAATCTAGTAAGCCTGGTCACATTTTACACAAGATTGTTTAAAAAAAAAAAAAAATGTGACCTGATTCTACAACCCCCAGGGCAGCATGAAATATCATCGCAGGCTGTGCCCAGGCAGTGGATGACACAACCACTTTAGCCTCTTATATTAACTGGGCATTAAAGAGGGGGTGGGCTCATTAAACTGGTGAATGACACAAAGGGAAAGGGGCATCATTTCAACATCTTGAGAAAGTGTCCCAAACTGAGTCTAATAGAATAGAACTTATGGCAAATACTTCCACAGCTTAAACTCCTGAAAACCACACTGTTTAAGACAGAGGAATTAGATAGTTTCAAGGAGTTGGAGTTAATATAAGTTTGATCAGGTCTCTCAGTCTAGCAGTAGATTTTTCTAAATCCAGAATGTTCTTGTACATATAAATTCTATGTAGACAGAACTGTGTCATATACAAATCATGAAGCAACACTTCCTTCAATCAAAGTAGAGTCAGCACAGCTAAAGATGGAGAAATGACCAGGAAGGGGAAACTATTTAGATCAAATGATTAAAATCAATTTAATGAAGAATTATGGAGTGTCTCTCAAGACTAGGCTCTTGAGGAGGACTAAAGGGAGATATAATCATAGCTTCCTATCTTACCAATTCCTTTTTGTGTGTCATTAGGGGTCTCTGAGAGTCAGAGGAACAATTAAATGACAAATCACAAAGGTTTCTTCTGAAAACAAGGGCAAAATGCTTGGTGGTGAAAGAAGTATCTCCTGGACAGATAATGGGGTTGGCAGAGAATCTGAGTGTAGGTGGAAAGATAAGGACAATCTCTTTCTTTCTTTTTTTTTTTTTTTGACTTTTTAATCTTAATTACAGTATAGTTAACATCCAGTGTTATAATAGTCTCAGGTGCACAATATAATGATTCAACAAACCCACCCATTACTCAGGGCTCATCATGATAGGCGCACTCTTAATCCCCTTCGCCTATTTCACCAATCCCCACCCTCCTTGCCTCCCCTTAGGGAACTTTTATTTTGTTTTCTACGGTTAAGACTCTTTGTTGGGTTGTCTCTCACTCTCTCTTTTTTTCTTTTGTTCATTTGTTTTGTTTCTCAAATTCCACATATGGGCAAAATCCTATGATATTTGTCTTTCTCCGAATGATCTATTTCACTTAGCGTTATACTCTCTAGTTCCAATTATGTTGTTGCAAATGGCAAGATTTCACTCTTTTTATGGTTGAGTAATATTCCACTGTCTATACATACCACTTCTTTATCCATTCATCTCTCAATAGATGCTTGAGCTCTTCCTATAATTTGGCTATTATAAATAATGCTGCAATCAACATAGGGGTGCATATATCCTTTTGGATTAAGTGTTTTCATATTCTTTGGATAACTATCTAGTAGTGTGATTATTGGATCATAGGGTAGTACTATTTTTAATTTTTTGAGGGATCTCTATACTGTTTTTCAAAGTGGCTGCACCAGTTAGCATTCCCACCAACAGTACATGAGTGTTCCTTTTTCTAGGATGAGGACAATTCTTACTCAAGCTGAACAACTGATGAATGGGTAGGAAGTGGGGAGGGACAGAACTTACTAAGTATCCTTACACAGATGGTGACTAGCTGATTTCTACCTGCACTTAGTGGAGAAAAAACATAAACCAAATCCCTAGCAGGGATTCAGGTGAAAATTAAAACAAAGCAAACAAAACAAAGCAAACCCTGAAAAGGATCTTGAAAAATCATTTGCTTACCTTCCTTACTGATGAATTGTAAACTAGTCCGGGTACTTGTGGCTTCCCTGCCACTGAATAGCCTTTCAACACTGTTGGCAGAGTTGTACCAACACATGAGGGTCAAGTTTTCTTTTCCTTATTCTCTCAGTATTCTTTCCTTTATTCTTTTACTTCCTATTTGTTCTCACTTTCTCTTGTCCCTTCTTTTTCTAACAGGAGAGAATGCTCTGTGAGCGCTATTTTACGTGGAAGCAGGTAAGCCAAGAATTATCATCTAAAGCACTTATTCTCAAGCCCGGGCATGCATTGTAATCATCTGAAGGGCTAGTTAAAACACAGATCACTGGCCCCACACACAGAATTTCTGATGCAGTGGGTAGTCCCCATGACCCAGTGGGCGGAGCCTGAGAACTTGCCTTTCTAACAGGTTCCCATGTGTTGCTGAAGCTGCTGATTCTGGATTACAATCCTGAGAACCACTGCTATGCCAAAAGCTCAGTGGTCCCACAGTTAGCACATTGAAACCACAAACACAATCACTAGTTTGAATAACTTCACTCTTTAAGGGAAATATCACAATATTCAGCTGGTAAACATCTCGATGGCTGTACCAGTTTTTTTCCAGGATGGTGTACGTATCCACTCTTCTATGCCCAACTCAAATAAAATGTTTTAAATCATTCCCCCTGAGCTTTATCCATGAAATGTTCATACATTTCAAATTCTACACCAAAGTTATTCTTGCTAGGAAGAAAATTATAAAGATTTTTGGGCTTAACCTAAATATTTTATTTCACGGTTGAGGAAGGGGTGAACTTTCAATCATGACATATAAAATTAGCAACTAGGAAGGTGAGATTGAGACCCCACTCTGCGTTGGCTTCGCGTTCAGCATGAAATCTGCTTGAGTTTCTCTCTCTGTCTTCAGACTCTGCCTCTACCCCACACACACTCTCTCCCTCTCTAATAAATAAATCTAAAAAAATTTTTAAAAGTTCAAAATCACTGGCTCAGTGGGTTAAAGCCTCTACCTTCAGCTCAGGTCATGATCCCTGGGTCCTGGAATCGAACCCCACATCCGGCTCTCTGCTCAGCAAGGAGTCTGCTTCCATCTCTCTCTGCCTGCCTCTCTGCCTACTTATGATCTCTGTCTGCCAAATAAATAAATAAAATCTTAAAAAAAATACTGTAGAATAGTTTTAACAGCCTTTGAAGTAGCATCCCTTCTTTCTGATTTGCTAGGTGGTATCTTGCTTGGAGGTAGACGGAAGGACTGCCTAGAGGTACTGTAGAACTTTGGAAATATGGATCTATAGTAATTATTAAATTATTAAAACATATTAAATATATTAAATACTTGTCATTGAGGCTTTTGTTTTGTCTCTCTTAGTATTCCAGGTTTTTTCCATAATTGTTTTCTGGAAGATGAGTTAGTTGTGTTTTATCCTTGATGGGAAATGATCATTTTGAACCAGGCTGTGGCATCCAACTCTGAATGCTGTCAAGAAGCGCTGACTTGTTGGAAGATTTAAAGTAAAGGTGCTGATGGGCTTGGGCTTCAGGTTCACTGCCCTGTACAGACAGCAGGCACGCCCTGGCCGTTCCCATACAAAGGAGCAGTAGCTAACCCAGGTCCCACACCTTTGCGCTCCGTGGAAGCCTCTAAGAAACCGTGAGTGACAAGAGCTTGGGAAGAGAATTTTCATTTGTTTTCTTTTCAAGCACACAAGGTTTGTATGGATTTAATTTGATCAAGTGAAAAGCCTATAAAGAGAAGAGGCAGAATGAGGTTTCAGGATCTATATTCTCCAGCGACTAATAACTGGCAGCAGCAACTGGGGTCTAAATGGAAGTGAGCGAGCTGGGCTGGGATTTAACTCCCACCCCAAAGGGAAGGTCTATACATGGGTTGTTTGTTCAAATAACAGTTTAGCCTTGGAGTTTAATACAAGGTGTTCAAGTAAAATAAAAAGTAAACTCCAGTCAGCGAGGCAGCCAGATCAAGAAGAAATGGGCTTTATGATGGAACACATGAAAAGCCGGGGAGATGGAGAAGCGTGCCTCGCCGACTTCCTCTCCTAACAGAAACAGGCAATTCTGGACTCGGTAGAAATCAGTCACAAGGCTGTGCACTCGCTTCTGCCTTTAGCCACATCTCTGATTATTGCCTCCTTCATCGGAGGAAGCACAGAGACAGAGGAGGGGGATGGGTAACGCACACCAAGTTACAAGTTACTTGTTACTTGTTAACACTGGGTTTAGAAAGCAGGAGGCAGAATTTGATAGAAGGGGACACTTTCTAAATGAGGTTCAGGGATTATCTATGGCTTTCAGTTCAGTCATTTCTCCCTGACCCTCAACATCCTGGAAAAGTGGGAGGTGGTTTTCTTCACGCCCAAGACCATGTGAAATTCAGGCTCTACCTGCCTCTTGTATCTCCCTCCACGCAAGGCAGATAAATAGTGCATATGGAAATGATATTGTGTAATTAGGGAATATTCAACAGGGTGAACCGAAAATCAAAATATAAATAGGCATTGTATAAACAGAGAAATTTAGAAATCCGTGTTAATTGTATCTAGTTAATTTTTAACAGCTTCTTGGTATATTAGCTTCCTAGGTTGTACTCTATTCCTTTCCGTATTCCTCTATTGACAGGCAGCTGGTGCAGTAATAAAACTATTCCCAGATCTGCCAAGGGCTCAGAGAGAGATGAGTACAAGACAGATATCTACCCACTCACCATTTAACGTGTACCGTTTCCTACTGAACATGCAGATGGCATGGCGGTCCCAGATTTCATTTGAGTTAATCTAATCCCTCCACTGCTCCCACTAGAAAGGAGGGCATTAGCAGCCATATGTCAACCAGATTTGTCAGATTATTCATTACAATTAATTGCTGTTCTCACTTAAGGCCTTTAAGGCTGTGAATTGCTCTGAATTCTATTGCAAACACAAAATTATGAGTAAAAGACTTTAGCCCTGTCATTCAAATTTCACGCTGACCTTTATCAGCTTTTGGCTTTTCCATGGGTGCTGGGCTGAAAGCTTTCTAATTGGTGTTCCATTTCTTCCTCACTACAGGTAAGCTGTCGGCCTAGGCAATAAGTATGACCAGAAAGACAAGAGGAAAAACTCTTAGGTCCCAGCAGACAGTATTTAACTGCCAACTAATAATATATTAGGAGGGTAATGAGACGAGGTAGATGTCATAATGACCCAGTGTACTAATTAAGCTTCTAAATACTGCAGGTTTTTAAGACATTTTCTGTCTTGGAAAGGCTTATTTTTGGAACCAAATTTCTTTTTACATTGTTTCATTATTCAAACTCTTTTGTAAGTTATTACGAATGATCATTAGAAATTAACCAAATTAATACCCATCCTTTCACATGGAGGGGAAGTCGGGTTTTAGGCTCCAACACACCAGACTCCTTCAGTTTTGCCATTTTAATGTATTCGCCAGCCAAAAATTTTTGAGACTTCTCAGCTCTTACGAAAGTTGTTACTGCATTTCTTTTATTTACTGCTTACTCCATACGGTAACTCAGAGTTAGAAGCATTTCTTTGGGCAGGCTCCTTTGATTTTCAAGGCATTGTTGAATTTGGTGGCTTTGGGATGAGACCTCTTCTCTATAAACTCAACCACAGTGATGGTGTGATAGCATCAGTACTGTTTGATTAGATGATCATCAGAGGAAACTTGATTGCCAAGAAGTGTCTGTCACTGAGATTATTAAGCCACAGTGGGGCTGCCTTGATTAATACTTTGTTTGCAACTTCAGACCAGTGATTTTGTCAGATGTTTCACAAATCTTGACAGGAGGTTTTATTAAGGATCTTCTAAGCAGAAGAAGTTGACAGTTGAAACTTCTGGTAGGATTGCCATCGCATTTCAAGTCCTTGTTCATAGAATATTTTCGGTGATGTCTTGGGTGGGGATAAAGTGGAAGGAAGGAAATTGATGTGTGTTTGCCTTTTTCCCCTCCTGATCATCATCCAGGTAGTACCAGGACCCAACAGAAATTCTCACCACTCGAATTCTAGAATGTGGCCATATAACCCATGAATGATAGCAAAAGGTTTGGCAATGTTCTCCAAAACTGAGATAATGATTTAACTTTTCCTTAAAGCAAAGTCGTTTATAAAATAAAGAAGGACAGTACAGCAGTTAAATCATTTCCGCCTTGAAGACCACTGCTTATTGTTCTTTGTATTGAATGGAAAGATTTTCATTTAGTAATAGCTAAGATACAGTTATCGGCTCATAGAAGCTATAATTAGTACATTTTCCTTCTAAATGCAAAGAAAAAATATTCTATTTATTTTCTTTCACTCAGATCTTCCTTTCGGCAAACTATTATCTTTATTTATTTTTTAAAACCCTAAATATGATTTAAAGTTTATATACCTACTATGTCATAGTTAGCTTTCTCCTCTTAATTTAAAAATAAAAGACATTGTATAAAATATAAGACATGTAACTCATGTAGAGATATGTATGTTTACAACTCTTACTGATATATATAAAAGAAAAATACCTCAGTTTCTACAAATTAATATCCTAGAGAAATAATTACCCATTTCTTAAGTGATGAAAGATTGCTTTCTCTAGCTAATTGTTAAAGCACTAAACAGTTTTATCTTTTGACCTATCTTTTCATGTCTTGGCACCTCTTTTTCCAACCAGTTAAGATTTCCTGATTGAAATAAGCTGAGGGGAGATGTGTCTGGTTAAACAACTTTTGGTATCAGATGGCTCCCAGATCAAGAAGTTAAGTTCACTACAAAGTAAAAGAAGGACAAGCACAAGATGGAAAAAGGAGTAAAAATGATGCCAAGAATAAATGAGGGGCATGTCTACATTTCCAACTACCTCAAGCAGTGATGGTTGTACTTGACTGCTGACAGAAGGTGTGAAGTGAAACAGTGAACCGGAAATATCAAATAGCACCCACATCCCAAACTGTGGTTAAGCGTCAGCTAAACTGGTTCAACTCTGACCCTTGCTACTTTTAATCAATACTGGATGACCAGGGCAAGTCATATAGTCTCAATGAACCTCATTTATTTCATCTATATAAGCGAGAGAGCCGGAATAAATAATTTGTTTCAGTTTCTAAATTCAGTGCTAAAAGTTGCACATTTGTATTTGTGTATATTTATATTTGTATTTGTGTGTATATATATATGTATGGATGTATGTATTTGTATTTGTATGTGTATATAGAGAGAGGGAGAGGGAGGCACAAAATTCTGTATATCAGAGAAATATTTTAGACAAGTCGTATTGGTCTCTTTTCATATCACCCATCAGAATTTGCCTGAAGTGGAATAAAAATCATAATGAAATAAAAAATTTTCTCCCCAAACATCTAAGTCCATGTTTTTCTCTCTGTATGGGCAGTCCACGCTGGACCATAGCTGTTTCAAGTTTAGTGTTCAGCTGTTACAAGTTTGTATCATTTTCAGTGATACAAGTAACATCTATCTCTTGATTTTAAGTGCTGTGATGACAAGAATTACATATGTCTGGTTCTTTGTTACATAGTTCCAGAAATTAGTGTCCTATCTAGTGCTTAATGGATGCATGGTAAGTATTTGTTGAATGAGTAGAAGAAATGAATCACAGTGACAAACATAAATGTATATTAAATCTTTTTTTCCTAATCTGGTAGAAAAAAAAAAATGGTGTCAGGTGAAAGGCCCTAGGAAATTCTAATGTCAAGTATCCTATTAAAGTAGTTTGAAATCGATTTATCTTAATTTCCATCAAGATCTTTTCATCCTGTTTCATTTCTGGTTTCTTAAATGTGTCTGAGTTTGAAGATAATTTGGGGAATTTGAGAAAATCCATTTAGCCAGGGCTGAGTTCCTTAGAAAGTTACCAATACCATTTTTACTAACTAAAATAAAGGTGTGCTCATGTTTTAAGTGGTTAGAAGACTTCAAATGTATAATGTCATATACATAATACATAAAATATAATATATGATACATATAAAATATGACAGAACTTATAAGTTCTTTTTATTTTTATTTTTTTACTTTTTTATTTAATTCTTTTCAGTGTTCCAAAATTCATTGTTTCTGCATCACACCCAGTGCTCCATGCAATATGTAGCCTCCATAATACCCACCACCAGGCTCACCCAACCCCACCTCTCCCCCTCCAAAACCCTCAGTTTGTTTTTCAGAGTCCACAGTCTCTCGTGGTTTGTCTCCCCCTCCGATTTCCCCCAACTCACTTCTCCTCTCTATCTCCCAGTGCCCTTTGTGTTATTCCTTATGCTCTAAGCATGTAAGTTCTTTTTAAAAGTCACCCGTGTAGGTAAGTTTTTTAACGTTTTAAAATATATAAATGTTTAGTCTTATTGTTCATTACGTTTTCTGAGACATCAATTTGGAGTTCCCATAATCAGAGCCCATCTCATATAAGGTCACTTCAGTTGAAAAGTGTCCAGTTAAAGTAAGTAAGTAACCTGGAACAATGAAAATAACTTTTTTCCCCTTAAAATAGCACAAACCCAAAATGCAAAATCTCAGCTGGTGAAACACCGCATAGCCCTCACCAATGATAAAAATCAGCAATATTGAAGTCCACATTGCAGTATTTGACTTAGCTTGCTATACAAAGGAAACCTTTTTCCTATAATGGACTGGTTATAAAAGCAGGAATTAAGAAACGTAGTTTTAAATTGACTAAACCCAAAACTTAAAGTGAGTGAGATCTCAGTTCTTGTCCCAGTTATTACATAACTATAGTACTCTTTATTGGTTAAAAAAAGGGGGGGGGGTCAAATACAAAAGAAAATCCTTATTCAAATAAATATAAAAATTGTGCATTGTTTGTCAGGAGATTTGGCTTATATTTTGGCTTTCCTTGTGTCACTTTGACTATATAAAAATTCTGACCTGGAAATATTATGGAAGAAGCCTTAACATAGTATTGGGACCAAAACATTTCTGCCAGAGAGAGGAGCAAGGTATTTAGGAGGGTAGATCTGTGGAGGTAACTTTTCAAAGAACTCAGATTTCTAGAAGAGTTGTTATGCTCTGTTACTGATCACAAGGGTGAACATCCTCATATTCACTCTCTGGGATTAAGTCAGTTAAATTAGTCAATGTCCAATGCACAAATAATTATGTAAGGTATGAAATTTAGGATACCCTGATGTATGATTTCTAACATCACAAAAACAAAATTTTAGTACATAAAATAGACATAGAATCAGAGTACAAAACAGAATGTTGTCAATGTTGACTTAAGAGGATTCTTAAAGGCTAAAGGTTATCAAATATCATATTACTGAGAACATCTTCTAAGAAGAAATTTTCAGGATACACAAAAAAAGTAATCTAAGCAGATTAAAAATGAGAATGTATATTACTTTTGCATACATATATGCCTGGGAAAACATTGAAACTACATGTAAACAATCTTTTCTCTGAAAAGTTTTTGTTCTTATCCATTGTTTTTCTTTATTTTCTAAAAGTCCTGCACTGAACATAAATTACTCTCTTAAGTAAGGGAAAATGTTAAAAGGAAATTCAAAAGATGGACAGAGAATCTGCCATTTTTGCAACTGGAGAAAATTGACGCAGAAAATAAGATTTGCTCTAACGTTGATAAATCAGGGAAAGTTGTTCTGGGTGCAGGAAACAGCATGAATGGCATCCAGAGGGGAGAACAGGTGGCTTCCCAGGGCTGGCGAGGAGGCTGGTGCTGGTGCTTGGGCTGGATTAAGTTATGAGATGAGACTCTAGATAGTTAGTTTGGAATCAGATTATGAGTTGCCTTCAAAGCCATGCTAAGAGTTATGGTCAACTAAAGTACAGAGGGACAGACAGCAGAGAACACTGACAACTCATGAGAAAGGGACTCACATGACCATAACAGTTTGAGGGCGGATCTCCTGATAATAACCTATGATGCTAACTGGAAGCAGGGAAATTATTTAGAAAGTATTTGCAAAGTTCCCTTGGAAAGTTCGATAGACCAAATCAGAATTAGGATAGGGAACAAGAGATTTAAAGTCTTGGCAGAGTTAAAATCATGCGGATTTGCTACCTGACTGGATCTACAAGTACCTGTCTAGGAAAACTGGTAGGGTTTACCTACTCAGTGCCTGGGAGGGAAATCACTGGGCAGAGCCTGCTACCAGCCCACTAATAAAGCCTTATAATAATGTTCTGACTTGAGAATGTGAAGGAACAGAGTTTACTGAACAAGTATGCAGGACGGAAAATAGAAACCTAAGTCAAAACTCTGAAGAATTTCTTATTTAAGGGGCCAGAGGAAGAAGACAAGCCCTTGAGAAGTGCTCAAATACAACCAAGAAGTTTAGTTTCATAGGAGACAAGAAAGGAGACTATTTCAAGAGGTAAGTGAAAGACAGCAAGGCAAGATGCTCCCAGATGGAAAAGAATGTTGGGGGTGTCAGCCTCTGACCCCGGCCTCTTTGAATCTGCCCCTCGGGCAACTAAAACTTGCTCCCCAACCTATATACAAATGAATGGGAGAGAACCAGTAGAGAGCCAGAGAAGCCTTTCCTGAGATCTACATAGCTGAGAACCATTGGGTTTTTAAAACCAGAAGGATCTTCAGGATCATTTAATGCAACCTTTCATTTCACAGATGAAAAATATGAGGCTACCACCGGATGAAGTGACTTGCTCAGGGTCCCCAGATCTCAGGACGTTAGAACTTCCCCTAGTGCATATCCAATCAGCATCTCTACTAACAGCTATCGTAGCCAGTGAGAATACAAGAAATATCCCTGAGTTGAAGAAAAATTCTGAGCCATTCTGTTTGGAGGTCTTTTGTCTGAATCTAAATCCTCACTTTTTTTTTCTTTGAAGTAAAACTAGTCCCTCGTCCATCATAATTAGTACCCATGCGGTGTTTTGTTTTGCTTGTTTTTTGAGTCACAGATGAAATGATATTTTTCTTTATCAAAAAACTAACGAGGGGCGCCTGGGTGGCTCTGTTGGCTTAGTGACCTACTCTTGATTTTGACTCTTGTTATGATCTCTGGGTCCTGGGAGGGAGTTCTGAGCCCCTAAGCTGGACTCCACACTCACGCAGAGTCTGTTTGTGCCCCTCCCTCCCCCTCTGCCTCCTATCCCTCTGCTTCCTCCCCCTGCTTGCACAGGCATGCTCACTCTCTCTCAAATGTATAAATAGTATCTTTAAAAAAAAAAAAAAAAAAGCTAAAAAACACAAGGAAGCAGAAAAATGGGGTAGAGTGCGTGAATACAGATTAGAAACATTATTGGAGGTGGAACTATCAGAACTGTGAGAAGTAAAAGATAAAGGGAAATGGGTGCAAAGAGCGTCCTTGAGTGCTCCACATCTCCTCCTGCTCTGTGTTGGAAAGGGGAGAAGAAGCTGAACAGGTTGAGATCACGTGGTCACAGTGTCCCCAGCAGTCAGCAGGGAGAGCCCTGTGGACACGGTCTGGAGGGAAGGGTTGGTCGGATGGAAGTTAAGAGTAGCCTCCGTGAGAGTTGGAGCAAGAAAGCAGTGTGCAAATGGTCATTTGTAAACACTTGGCCAAGATGTAATTATTTCAGAGAACAGCTGTTTTGTAAACATTAAGGTGATATTATCTATCCCAGACTGAGTGTTTGTGTCCCCTGGAAATGTGTATGTCGAGGCTCCAGGCTCCAGACCTCGGGACGAGGTCTCTAAAGAACTACTTAAAGTGGTCTCTTTAACCACTTAAAGAAGGTTAAGAGGGTCATAAGGATGGGGCCCTAATCTGATAGGATTCCTGCCCTTACAAGAGAAGAGACCAGAGAGTTCTCTCTCTTTTTGTACAAGCACAAAGGAGAGGTCACATGAAAGCAGTCATCTGCAACCCCAGGGGAGAACTCCTACCAGACACTTTGATCAACCCTGCCAACGTATTAATCTCAGACCTCCAGTCTCCAAAACTGTGAGAACATAAACTTCTGTGACTTAAGCCTCTTAGTCTGTAGTATTTCATCATGACAATCTTTGCTGACTAATATCACTTAGTAGTTGCCTTGTTAATAATGTAGCATACTGACACTGAATACAGAATGTAGGCACTCAAGTCAGACCATTCAAGTCCCTGAACCACCACAGGTGAATATTGAACCTCTCCATCCCTCAGTGGCCTCATCTGTAAAGTGGGACCATAGAAGTACCTACATTCCTGGCCAATGTGAGGATGGATTGAAATAATGTATGTGAAGTGTTTGCTAGAAACTAAGTATTCATAAATATTAATAAAGCTAATAAAGGAACAAGGTTATTTCACCTATCATGCTTATGAATAAAATAAACCACCATGAGCTCTAAATAATGAGGATGTCACTTTTACCATTTCTAGTTTATACCTCATTTAGATAACACAAATCTGAATTTATGAACTAATATCTAATGGTATTATAGAAGGTTCAGAAATTGGAAGCTCCAAAGATACTGAGTTCAGATACTTTCATCAAATCACACTGTCATGGGATGGCTGCTTTTTTTTTTTTTCCCTGTCCTTACTTCAGTGAAATCTAGCAGTATCAGCCCTTGAGACAGACCTCATGATGTTGTCCTAGTATAGACACCAAAGTCCTTAAGTCTGCTCTTGTTCTCACTAGTATGTGGGATCATTTGGACATTTCCCCTTCTCTTTTATGTAACTCCTCAATAAAAAGCTATGACTTAAGACTTATGGTCATTTGAAAATAGATATTTCACATTTAGTGAATTTCCTTCTCTAATCTTTAGATTTAAAAAAAAGAATAGGGGTGCCGGGTGGCTCAGTCATTAAACATCTGCCTTCAGCTCAGGTCATGATCCCAGGGTCCTGGGATCGAGCCCCGCATCGGGCTCCCTGCTCAGCGGGAAGCCTGCTTCTCTCTCTCTCACTCCCCTTGCTTGTGTTCCTGCTCTTGCTGTCTCTCTCTCTCTGTGAGTGTCGAATAAATAAAATATTTTAACAATTGTTTTTAAAATTTAAAAATAAAATAAATTAAATCTGGTTGCTTTTGCAGAGCTGTCTTGTTTTCCTGGAATTGTCATCAGTAAAGTGTGTGTTAAAAGACACAGCCTCCTATTAACATTCCTTCTTTCTGCGTATCTTACTCAGAAGTGGTACTACAAAGTTAATGAAGATTCAGGACCTCTCAGTTTCATGGGCCCTTGGAACAATCTGACAGAGGTCCTCAGAATTTTGTTTTCATAATTCTATGCTGTATTCCTTAGAGGGCCTTCCAAATCATATGCAATCCCCCAAACCAGGATCAAACTTTGCTCTTGCTATGTTTTCTGAACTTTCAAATTCTGATATTTAAAGCAACTTATGAAATTTCATGTTTTGCTGGTATTTCTTTATATATTGACACGTTCTAACTTTTATTTTAGCAGCAGAACTATGACGTCAAATGCAATTTTATGAAGTGGAACTTCTCTCGGCAAAGAAAGTCACAAGGAGTTCCTTCGGCTCACCACCCCTTTGACCCCACCCCCCACAGAAGCAACACTTTAGAACCTGATGAGATCTCCCCTCACAGCTTAGTGTGAAAGCCACCCTCTAGATAGTCATTCATAATGGACACAGTTAGAGGCAGAACTGATGGCTGACGTGAGTTTTCTACCAACTGAGACTGTAAGATACTCATCCCTGTAAGACAAAGCACCAGTTTTCCAATGGGTGAGGTACATTTCTGTTGGAGTCATGGGGATGACAGTGTAAGATCAATTTTGAAGGCTCTTTCTTGCCCGTTGATTCCCAGGTCCCTTAGGATAAGACAGGAATAACTTCTCTCAGAGACATTTACATTCTAAATGGTCAGCAATTAGTGTTGACTGCTACAGGGTATCGAAAATATATGGAAGCATACATCATTCAAGGTTTAGCAGGTGAGGTTTTATTTTATATCGGACCCTAAGAACCTGTCTTTTAAAAGGCCTCCGATCCAAGGGTATGCAAAACCTCCCAAGGAAATTCCATGCCCCACAAATCACTGCCTTTCTTCTAATTATACTTTGAATTTCACGCCCTTTGCATATACCTCTTGAACCAATTGAATGATATTTCAAAGGTATCTTGTAGGCTCCAGCTCTTTTAAACATACAATGAACTTGATTTTCTTTTGGAAAGATTCTACATAATTCACATTGCCTTTTTTTTTTATATATGTGGAATACAGACTGTCCTCTCTTTAATCGTGCCATTGTTGAGCTCTTCAGTTCTTCCTGAGTGGTCTTCATCTCCTATCCTTCCTCCACTCATTCAGTAAAAATGTGCTCGGTGTCTGTCTACACTCTCAGTACCAGTAAATGGACCTTGTCCTACAAACAAGCAAACAAACAAGCAAACAAATGAAACTCTTCTAGAGACCAATGACCATGCTGGTTCAATTACCTCTGGAATCTTTAAATATAACTAGGTAGTTAATGCATGTGTTCCATTGTCATGGAGTCATCATTCAGGCAAGACTCATGAACACAGCGTTTTGGTGAAATTTCTTATTCCTGTGAATGTCCAGAATAATTTCTATATTTAATTTTCTAATCATTTGCTTCTTTTATATATCAGTTGTCAAACTAAAACATAAGATAAGTTATTTCCTCCCTAAAAGTTAAGTTCCTGTCACTAATACACTTCTAATCATGAGCTTACTTAAGATTGGCATCTACATATTCTATACTCTCTACATTCCAAACCAGAAAACTGAAATCCTATGGTTACTCAGGAGAGACTGATTGCATTATTAATTAGCATTTGTAGCGTCAGCCAAGAAATGAGTGATTTAATAACATGTTTTCTAAACAAGAATTAGGAATAACTTCCTTCGGGGATACTGCTCAGCTATTGTAAATTAATTCAGTTTTGGGGCCACAAATCCTGAGCTGTTGTTTTCATTGCTTTCCTTTCTGTTTCACCAAAATTCTCATCATGGATCCCACGTCCAAAGGGGACTCCAGTCTCCGATCTGCTAGCATCTCACACTTAGCTTTCTTGCACTTAAAACATTCTTGAGTTCAGTGAATTTTTCAGAAGCGGGCCTTGGGTTATCTCTTACTAGCTTTGATGCTATCCTAGCTGGGAAAGAAAGAGTAGAAGAGCCTTATTCATCTATTTTGAAAACACCTGGTCTAGGGAGAATAGCCACTTTCTATTTATTTTCCTCATTGGCACCCATTCCTATTTTCATCAAAATCTACTTCATATTCTTTGTGATATACCTGAGTGCAGCCTGTCATGGTTACCAGTGACTGATATTATTAAATATACAAAATCATTTTACCAGATGATAAAAGAAGCTACAGTGTCTAAAAATTTCATATATCTAACGTGTTGTATAAACAGCCTAAATCCCTATACATTTTATAACTTCAGCAGTCTAAAGGTTAAAGCCTGTCAGTTGAATTCCACGAATTCCAGGAAGAAATGGGGAAGTAGCACCAACTCTTCATTGTATATCAGTGATCAAACATCTCCTCATTACACTTCAATATTGTTGCCTCTAAAGGTCACCATTGCTGAACATAATCACACAAAATCAAAACTGCAAACTTTCTATATCATGGAGGTAGTAAATAGCTTGGAGGTTTATTTTCTGGTGCCTGAACAACATTCTGAACCCATTTATAAATTCCCGGGAACAGTGGCATGAACCAAACATATTGCGATGCCTAACAATAGCTTCAATTAAATCAATTTCCTGTAAAAATATTTGTTTCTATCGGCTTAGGTGGAAAACATAACTCTTCTGCTCACAAAGTAGTACAAACATTTTTAATTTGCCTGTTTTAAATGGATTTTCCTTCTCTTATCTTTCTGTAAAAACAAATTGGATAACTATTTGTCAATAATTTTTAGGATGGGATATCTGAAAGTTTAACTCAAAGGAAGTCATGAGGTTCATTTAGCAAAGCACTGGTATGCCCCATAAATCACATATATTTCTTATTTTTTCTACTCATTGATTTTGCTATATGTTATTTGGACAGGCTGCCATCTTGTGAGATCTATGGTCCAGCTTCATCCAAGCCTCCATCAGCTCCTGCCTGGATTACTCTAACTGCTTCTTCTCTTACTTCCCTGACTTTATTCTCTCTTCATTAACCAACACTATCTTTTGAACATGGAGCTCTTACCATTTCATTCCCAAGGAAGGGAACCCTTCAATGGCTCTTGATTACACTTAACATTCAAACTCCAACATTGGGAAGGGTATGTGCTTTGGTGAGTGCTGTGAAGTGTGTAAACCTGGCAATTCACAGACCTATACCCCTGGGGATAAAAATATATTATATGTTTATAAAAAATTAAAAATAAAAAAAAAATTCAAACTCCACATCATGGTCCACAAAGCCCTGGATAAAAGGAATGTTGCCTTTCATTCTAATCTCAGCACCTAATATTCTTGATTTTATTTAACTCCAGCAACCCTGAACTCATCTGTATTGAATAGGTCAAGGTCACGATGCCTACATTTTTACTTTTATTCATTTCCCTGTGCAGATGAGCATCCTGTCCCCAAATCTTGACATGGCCATTTCTTTCTTTTCTTCCTATCTCCTCTAGAATTCTCTCTAAGAAATATGGCTCCTATCTACCAAAACCAATTACCTCCCCCTTTCTGCATTCTCTCTTTATCCAATACCCCTCCATTATTTCTGTCATGGAATTTACAATCTGAATTCATAATTTGTCTTATTCAGATCATTTACTCGCTGGTTTGTTTTCTCTCTCTGCCATCAATACTGAACAATTTGTATTAGAAGTAGGTCTTAGTTTATCTTATTCAGTGGCACATAATAGACACTCAATAAGGACTTACAGAAATATAGATATAAATCCTGGAATGCTTTTCTGTTAGAAATTTCTGTATGCCTTTAAAACATGCTTTCAGTCTTCAGAAAACAATTAACATAACAGTTTGATATACATAGATGCAACATGAGTGTAAAGTAGACACTTATATGTTCTACTGTTTTACATACTCATTTATAATTTTTGCTCCTGTAGCATGGTTAATTCAATATTATGTTTTTCAGAAAGTCTATGTTTTTCAGCAAGCTATGAAGAAAAACATTTTTTAAATTAGATTCCTGATTCTTAATACAGTTTTTACAGAAAATGATGATAATAGTGTTTGTCCTAGGTAGGCAACAACCTCCATGGAATATTGTTTAAAATGTCTTTCCCATATTAAAGTCACAATAACCAGTACTGCAGGAATAGGAAACAAACTGGTGACAAAATAATATGCTTTGTTCTGACTTCTTGTCTTGGTGATAAAGAACTTAAGATAGTTAGTTTTTGTTTTTTATATTAGAACATTAAGTTGCCTACTTAAGAATTCAGAGGAATTGGATTCAGAGGAATCCAAAAAGGAAATTAAGAAAAAAATCCCATTTACTATAACATCAAAAGATAAAATACTTAGGAAAACATTTAACCAAGGAGGTAAAAGATATGGACATTGAAAACAGGAAAACCTTACTGAAAGAAATTGAAGAGTAAGTGGCAAGTAAGTGGCAAGACATCCTATGCTGGGAAGCTTGGGTGGCTCACTTGGTTAAGCATCTGCCTTCAGCTCAAATCATGATTCCAGGGTCCTGGGATTGAGTTCCACACTGGGCTCCTTCTTCAGCAGGGACCCTGCATCTCCCTCTGCTTGCCTCTCTCTCTATCTCTCTCATTCTCTGACAAATAAAATCTTTTAAAAAGACATTCTATGCTTACGGGTGGGAAGAATTAACATAGTTAAATATTGTTTAAATATCCATACTATACAAATCAATCTATAGATTTAATGCAATTTCTATCACAATCATAATGACATTTTTATAGAAATAGAAAAAAAATCCTTAAATTTATAAGGAATCTTAAGGGTCCTTGAATAGCTGATTGAATAGCTGTTGAATAGCTGAAACAATCTTTAAAAAAAAATGGAAGACTCATACTTCCTCATTTTAAAATATACTACAAGGCAAAGGCAATCAAGATGGTATGGTATTAACATAATGAGAGACATATAAACTAATGGAACAGAAATAAATAGAACAGGAATAAACTCTCCCATATATGGCCAAATGATTTTTGGCAAGGATGTCAAAACTATACAATGGGAAAAGGACAGCCTCTTCAACAAAACTGGATATCCATAGGCAAAAGATTAGATTTGGATCCTTACATCATATACAAAAACTAACTCACAATGGATTAAAGACCTAAAGGTTAAGACCTAAAATTCCTGAATAAAACAGACCTTCAAGACACTGGACTTGGCAATGATATCTTGAATATGACAAGAAAAGCAGTGGGAAAAAAGAGCAGAAATAAACAAATAGGACATCAAACTTAAAACTGCACATCAAAGGAAACAACAAAGCAAAAAGACAACTCTTGTAACTAGAGAAAATATTTGCAAATCACATATCTGGTAAGGGGTTAATATCTAGGATATATAAGGACTTTCTATAGCTCAAATTCAATATAATAACCTGATTTTTAAAATGGGCAAATGAATTGAATAGACATTTTTCCAAAGAAGATACACAAATGATACACATATACCATCAATAAGCATATGAAAAGATGTTTAACATCCCTAATCATAAAAGAAATAAAAATCGAAACTATAGTAAGATATCATCTCACACCCATTAGGATGGCCACTATCAAAAGAATAGAATATAACAGCTATTGGTGACAATCTGGAGAAACTGGAACCTTTGAAGACATGTAAAATGGTGCATTCTTTATGGAAAACAGTGGACAGTCATTCAGAAAACTAAAAATAGAATTACCGTATGATCAAGTCATCCCACTTCAGGGTATATATCCAGGAGAATTTGAAGCAGGATATCAAAAAGATATTTGGGGGCACCTGGGTGGCTCAGTGGGTTAAGTCACTGCCCTCAGCTCAGGTCATGATCTCAGGTCCTGGGATGGAGACCAACATTGGGCTCTCTGCTTGGCAGGGAGCCTGCTTCCCCCTCTCTCTCTGCCTGCCTCTCTGCTTACTTGTGATCACACTCTGTCAAATAAATAAATAAAATCTTTAAAAAAAGATATTTGTACATCCATGTTCATTGTGGCATTATTCACAGCAACCAAGAGGTATAAAGACCCCAAATATTCATCTACAGATGAATGAATAAAGAAAATGTGATATAGACATATAATGGAATATTAAGCAGCCTTAAAAAAGGAAATTCCGTTACATGCTATAGCATGGATGAACCTCAAGGGCATTGATGCTAAGTGACATAAACCAGTCAGAAAAGAACACGTGCTGTTTGATTCCACCCATATGAAATATTTAAAGTAGTTAGAATCATAGAAACAAAAAAATAGAAAGGTAGATTAAGAGAAGAGGGGGTATTAGTATTTAATAGGTATACAGTTTCAATTTTGCAAGATGAATGGGTTCTAGAAATTCATTGCTCAACAGTACAACGGATACCTAACAAAACTGAACTGTACGCTAAAAGTGGTTAAGATGGGGACCCCTGGGTGGCTCAGTTGTTAAGCATCTAACTCTTCATTTCAGCTCAGGTCATGATCTCAAGATTGTAAGATGGAGCCCTGTGTCAGGCTTCACACTGGGCATAAAACCTGCTTAAGAGTCTCTCTCTCTCTCCCTCTCGCTGCCTTCTCTCCATCTCTTAAACAATGTTAAGATGTTAAATTTAATGTGTTTTTCTTTTTTTAACCACAATAGGAAAAAAAGAATTCAGAGTAGATATTTTTAGTCTTATTTCCTATAGTTGATAATGGAAATAATCTTACTTCATAAAGTAATTGCTTCTGGTTAATTTTCATAAAATTAGAGAAATTGAGAAACACTAAAAAGAATTTCTGTCAAACAAACCATCAAACAAAAATTACAAAGAAACAAAGATGAAAATATTAGGTAAAGTTGATTCCTATGTTAAGAAGGCACAGCCATATTCACTGGTTTATTTGTAAGTTTGATGTATGTAAGTTACAGTGTATGAATACCAAATGTCAACGAAAGAAACAAAGTTGACTATATAGAGATTTCAGGAAAAAAATTGTTCATAAAATGAATTATTCAGATATTTCTTTCCATTTTGTATTTCACATAACATGCTTTAATTAATTCCACCCATTTATGATTTATTCCCAAGTATCTTTTTTAAAAAGATTTTAGAAAAGTCTTACTGGGGGAAAAATCAACTATTAAATTTCTGTCAAAATATGAGAAATAATTGTCTCCTCTATTCTTTTGATTATAACACTAAATTCATTTATGATGAGAAGCCTGAGAAACTGTTTTTCTCAGTACAGCCTGATTTTTATTTCATATTTCCTAGTTGGTATGTGTGTGTGTGTGAGTGTGTGTTGCTGCTGTTGTCGCTGTTGAATTCTTTGCTGGATTATCCCATCCCAAAGAACTTTCCTCCCCTTAATTTTTCATCCTCTCTTCACCTCAGGGTGTAGCAGCAATTAACCCCCCTTTGAGACGGAAACTCCTAGAGCAGTGGGACCAGCACACATTTCTCACGTACAGTCTTCAGTGTCTCCACGGCGTCTAGAATCTCTGTGGTATGCTGCTTCTTGGGCAGACAGGTCTCTCCATGTAGGGATGAAAAATAATTACAGATAGAAACAGACAATTGGTTTCTTAAAACTTTTGACTTCTTCATGCACTGATTCTGTTCAGTCTAATGACTTAATGCTGAACCATTACATTTCCCAATGCTGCTGAACATTATTTCATGGAGTTATGTGGTTTTATGTTTCTTCTCTTATTTATGTTTGTTTGGGGAATTTGTGAAATGCTTTTTGATCTGCAATAAGATGAGGGTTTTTTATATTGCAAAATAATGGGACTACATGCTACATGAACTACCTTATCCTCTGTTCATTTTGCCCGTTTTATTATACCCATTGGTAGCCAATAAATATGTCAACATGCTCTCATGTGAAACCTGTCCAACCCATGAGGCATGACTCCCCATCATTGGATATATCGGAAAACAAATTTATCCCTGAAAAAAAAAATGAATGATAGCTTAAAGCACTGAAGTCAGCTAGGAAATGGTAGCAACAATTTTCTTAAATGGTCGTATTTGAACAAAGAACACTTTCTCTTCCTGCTTTGGAATTACTAATAAGTCTCAATCTAAAAGGAAATCTACACAGTAAATGCTACTAACTTCAAGGTAAAAGGGCTGCTATGATCATCTCTTAGAGTTTAAAGCCCTGTTCCCTCGATCTTTTCTCTCTTTAAGTCATGAAAAGCAATGACCAAGTAACATCAGTAGTCTCAAATGGCAGTATCCAGTAGAGAAGACACCAGCTCAATATTTAAATTGAAATTTAATTAAAATCATACCAGCCACGTGAAGCTAGTGGCCACCATATTGGATAGTGTAGGTAGAAACTGTTTCCCTCATCCCAAAAAGCTCAGCTGGAAAGCACTCTCTAAAGCATCATGTATGCACATTTGCCATCAGTTTTAGTCTTGGAAAATGTGCTCCACAGTCAAATTGCTAAATGCCATTTGTCTCAACCTGCACCTGTCCAATTTTATAAGGAATTTTAAGAAATATCTAGCTTGAGGTAAATAACTAGTGAGTGGCTGCCTTGTGAAACATAAGGGCCACTTTCACGGTTTAAGAATTCCCAAATATCCTTTAGAAAAGATCTAAAAATCCCTTTTAGACAATTGTTAGGTACTCTTGTCTTTGTCTTTCTGAATTTCAATGAATTTAGGGAGTAAGTGGTAAACGTGTTTTCCTATAAAATATTCAGAAGGACTTTAAATATTACTAAAATCTCAGGTACTAAAAAACTAAAACATCATACTCCATTCAATTATGATCGTATCTTAATTGTTCGAGGGTTAGATCCCTTCTTCAACCTGAAAACCACCTCTTAAAGAATATAAAGAATAATTCACTCTCTTTATTAAATACAGAAACCCTTTCTTTCATAGAGGGGGAAGTGGATTTTTTTTTTTTTTAGTCCGGAGTGAAAAGTTGGGGTTGGGAAGGTTAGGAGGGGGATTGTGACTGGTAAGGGGTTTATTATTTTAACTCAGGGACAGTACAAAGGTAAGAAGGGGAAAAGGATTTTCTGATCCTACGGCAAAGCTTCTTGTACGGCCCCCAAAGCAAGGCATTTCTCCCAAGGCATACTCTCAGCCATGGTCCTCAGCCACAACTATGCCCTCTTTCACTCTAAGACTCACAAAGCACAGTGCCTGGGTGGCTCATTTGCTAAGCATCTGCCTTTGGCTCAGGTCATGATCTCAGGATGAGTGGGAAGCCGGTTTCTCCTTCTCCTTCTCCCCCTGCCTGCTGTTCCCCCTACTTGTGCTTTCTCTCTCTCTCTCTCTCTTCCTCTTTCTCTGTCAAATAAATAAACAAAATCTTTAAGAAAATTTTAAGACTCACAAAGCAACAACCCTTGCAAACTGTAGGCAGGGGATTATTAACCCCTAGTCACGATACAGTCGGATACTTAAACGTAAATAGCACCTGTGCACGGCAGCTAATGCCACCTCCATCAAAGGGCATGTGTCACATCAAAGATTAAGGGATGGCTATACTCAGAACCATACACAGTAGTACAGCTTGGACCATGCACACACCTTCAGAGAGGCTCTCGCTCTTCAGCTCTGCTTCCCCGGGAATATACCTAATATGGTCCTTAAGTGGAAACTGACATTTAAAGAAGCTGATTTTAAAGATGAGGCAATTTTGATCTTGACTTAGATGGTTCATTAATATCTGTACTTTTGTCATGCTGATTTGTGCGAGTATTTTCCCTCCTGGTAACCTTAACAACTTAACTTTTCTGTAGCGCTGTGGGATGTAGTGGGGTCACACATATTTGGATCGAAATCTTGATGCCTATCATGTACTGATTTGATGATCTTGGGTAAACCTCAGCCTGTCTGAAACTCAGCTTCCCCTCTGGAAACGGTGAGCTCCCTGACCTCAAAAGAGGTCTACGAGGACTAAACAAAATTACGTATGTATGAAATTGCAACATGAACTTTGTACTAAGTTAATTTCTTCAGTTATTTGCCCAATGCTTTAAAGTTCTTTGTGGATAGTGTTCCTCCTTCCTGTAGCACTGTGATTTTTAATCACTTACCATATATACAGTGCTGGCTAAGTCATTTACAAATAGTAGGTTCATTTACTGCATACACTTTTAGGTGAAGAAACTGAGGCAAAGGGAGATTAAGTAACATGCCTGCAGGGAACTTGCCCAAACAGAGTTGAAACCAGGAATCTGAACCCAAATTTCTAATTCCAAAAATCGGGTTTATTCAACTTCCCAATAGGTGGAAATACAGTATTTAGTTCAGCAGACGTGCAAGGAAAATCACAGGAAAGAGATCACTTAACCCACTTATTGGTCGAATACAATTAACATTTACTTCTGATCAGATGAAGATTGCTGCTCTAGAAGCTGGGGGCATGGAGGATGTCTTATTCACACCTATTTCTCCATCAGTTAGCACAGTGTCTTTGGGGAATATAGTCAGCTTTTATTAAATGTCTCTTAAATTGACATGAAAGCATTTTCAACCACTTCTGAAGGATGGTTCGTGAAACACATGGATATGTGTAATGTCTTATTCTTCCAAAATAAAGAATTTTCTCTGAGGATTATTTTCAAAATTAAATGGGAAATCATGAAGGATACAGGTATTCCCTACTCTCTGAAAGTTTGCATTCACCTCTTTGCTTCTACAAAAGACTTATATCAATCCAGTAGCGGATTTTTTCCCTAAAAGCAAAAATCTTTTCTGGGTTTCCTTTGGTTAGCAGTTACTTATGGGGGTCTTTCCTGAAAGTAAAGTGTTGTAATGCAGAAAGGGGAAACCTATATGTATACACACATACCAAAAAAACAACATGTATGCACAATTTCTGTCAGATGGTCATGCATTTTAACTTTTTAAGTAAAGATTTTATTTATTTATTTATTTGAGAGAGAACATGGAGGGGGGGGTGCTACAGAGCAAGAGGCAGAAACAGATTCCCCCCTCCCCCTGAGCAGGGAGACAGACCCGAGCTGGGGCTCCATCCCAAGACCCTTAGATCATGACCTGAGGCAAAGTCAGAAGCTTAACCCACTGAGATGCCCAGGCACCCCACATTTTAACTTTCTAACAAATACTGATAGAAACAGAGTAATTTTCATTGTGGTTAACAGCACACAAATTTAAACTTTTTTTTTTTTTTAAATTTCAGTTTCTCATTTGTTTCCATATCAGAAATTTCTTTCTTTTATTTCCTTAAAGAGTATTGGGTTGGTAGTAAATCAAGAACAGAATTAAAATTTGGCCACCACCTGCCAGACTTGTCGGCAATATGAAGACTCAAAGGAGATGAAAAACTCAAGGTTATTAAGATTATTACCATTCTCGTCATCGTCTCCTTCTTTGGTGTGCATGTGTATGTGTGTGTGCATGTGTGTATGTGTGTCTAAATCTGTGCCTCCCAGCCTTTCTTCACTGAGCAAAAGATTGTAATCATTGCTAAAGTCTCAGGTTTTTGCTTCTCTGCACAAAAATGAAATCAGTGGTGTGTAGCTGAATGCATTCCAGATAGCAATAGCATATCATTAGCATATCAGTGACAGCAACACAAAATATACTAAAACAAAAACATTGCATACAAATGGAGATGTGTAAGAGTTTTCTACAGAAGAGAAACTGTTTTCGTTGTTGCTTTTGGAATGGGTCCTTACATTATAGTATGACAGAGCCAAAGCTTGCAAAACCTGGAAATCCTAGGAAATAGACGAGAGAACTGGATCTGACCAAAGCTAACATTTGTCCCTGTTAAGCATTTTCTAAGGAACCCCCAAGTGAAACCCGCAGAGCTTGCTTCAAAAGCAAGTGCCAGCCTATAAGGGTGGGGTTTTTTTCAGTCTATTTTTACTCCCTATCTGCCCATGAATTAAGATACAAGAAAATTATTTTAACCAGGCATATTAGGATAGGCTTATACTGAAAATAGTGTAAATACATATCTATAAAATGCATATTAATATATATTATTAATAATATATGCTTAAACAGTATATATACTCAAACATAATACGAATTTATTTCTCATTCCCTAACAGCCCAAGACACCCATGTTCTCCATCAACAGAGAATTGTCCTCCATATGGTGATTCACTTTTGTTCTTGTGGTACCCCTATCTCCTCAAGTCTTGTCATCATCTACATTGGGTAGACAGAAGGGAAAAGAGAATGGAGGAACCCATCAGGGAGGTTTGCCACTAGGAGATGCCACTCATAGTCCATTGGTTAGTTGAAGACAAATGCCCATATCTGAAGTCAAGAAAGGCTGGGAGATGGAATCCGGTCATGTGTCCGGGAAGAAGAGGAAAAGGATTTTGTTGAGCAGCTAGCACTCTGCACCATATGCAGAATCTCTATGTCACCTCTGGCTTCAATGATCACAATTCTCTTCTAACATTTTCTTTAGCAGAGGAAGTTCCTCTTTTCTCAATGAAAGAGTGCTGAAAAAAGAAATGTGACTCATGCTATCTCCTACTCCTCTAGAACAATAGTAAGTAACTCAGCTCTGCTGTGGTTTGATCTCTATGCAGTTCTCTCTAGAAGAATTTTAAATGTTATACTTTCATTGATTTTAAAATCTCATTTTATACAGGAATTCTCTAAGAATTAACATCAAAGAAGAGATTGGGATCTGTTTTTGAAAATATGATTCATTCATCTGTAAGTCTGACAAATAAACAGCTAGGAAAATACTGATCATGTCATATGAAAGCCATTTAAAAAAAAAAGCCTTTTTGCAAAAGACCTACATAGTTCATGTCAAATCTTTTTAACCTGAAACTAGATACATCTTGAAAAATTAGCAGTATTTTCTAGGTGTGAGCATGACCCATTTTAATCAGCACATGGAAGAAATTTTTATGAAGTCAGAATGTTTTTGTGCTAGTACATTCCCCTTTAGTTAATTAGACTTTATTTCTGAACCTATGACGCGTGCTCTAAAAATTCTAAACTATTCATAAAATATATTTGAAGAACAGATTGAGGTTTCATTATTTATAACTCAGTCAAGATACCAAACTGCCTAGATTGTGAACCTGCTGATACAGTAGCTTTTCTTTCCCACTCTTCAAATTGTTGCTACTCAAGTTTCTAATTTATGTGCAAATTGAATTTGCCTAATGCATATGGTAAGCTCTTTTTTCTTTCTATTTTTTTTATTCCGGCAGTTTCCTAATACAGTGAGGTTTAAAGCACTTTCTTCTGCATCTTATAAAAAGACATATGTATCAAAGAGATTTTATTTTCTTTGTTTTTCATGTTACTCTTCATACGCTCCACTCAGAGACTGAGTGATTTTCTATCATGAACTAAATATTCATCAGGAAAGCAAAGTCTCCTATGCCCCGACCAGATTTAACTGCGCTAAGAACCAAATGCAGCACTGCTTTTGTGGCAAGTGTGACGAGCATAAAAGTCAAGACATCAAGATTCTGTTTTCAGTATTAGTTCTAACCTCTAACCTCAGTCTGATGACGTGTCATTGAGTCCATTTACATACATTCTTGAAAAGGAATACATCATTTCTTTAGGGTGGATGCTCTTAATTTCATTCCACCTTCACTCTACCAGACACTATCTGAAGAATAAGAATCAAAGACAAATAAAATGCTCTTTGTTCTAGGAGACTGCACAGTCTAGCCAATAAGACGGCCATATAAACAAATCACTCCTATACCAATGGTTAGGAATCATGTCGGTGGCCCCCAGTGTTCCAGAAATATTTTCAAATACTATAGTTATTGATGGGATATTTGACAAGACGAAAGAATGCAAAACATCAGAAATAATTTCCCAAGTGTCACTACTACTGAAAAAAACTTTTTTCGGACTGTAGGCAATATCTGATTCCCTGTCTATTTGCTTAGTAACCACAGCATTCTGTTGCTGTTTAAATAGACTTCCCTGACCATATTCTTTTACATATTCACTAGAAAACGTTAGCATACATTCCAGTAAACATGGAAGTCTCTTATGGGACTGAGCCACTTACCTACCAAAAAAACAACAACAAAAAAAAACCTAAAAGCACGTGCCTTGGACGATGATGAGCATGACAAATACATTTTCGTGTTTGAACCACTGTAAATTTGAGGGTCTGTTTGCCAACACTGCCCAACCGACTCGAACTGGGACAACATTTATAAGCCCTTATCCCTGCATTTTTGCTACTTTATTCATCTTCGTTCAAGCAAACACTAAAGGGTCATATGACAGAGATAAATCATATGCACAAAACAGGTCTCTACCTAATCACTGAAAACCTTCCTCACCGAAACAGCCACATACTTTTTCCTTGCACCATCCCGACCTTAACCCCCTCATCTACAATCATGTTCATTTGAGGTCCCTGACCAGGCGAAACAAGTTGTTACCCACTGTTTGCTGACCAATACAGATCCATCCCCCTAGACCATGAGTTCTTCTAGAAAAATAGGACAACCAGAAGTACAGCGTCTCACTCTTGACCTGAGAGTCTCTGTCTTCCCCACTGTCCTTCAGGGCAGTCCTGTGTGGGGTTAGAATGTCACAATAGTCCACATGGGGCAGCAACATCTTTAAAGTAGGCTTTTTTTTTTCTTCTTCTTTAGTGAACTTCTTATAGAAAACCACTCACAGGGGCATAAGATTTCTTTGAGGAAGAGGAGACAGTGCAGCATAAGTGGATGCAATGGGTCCGAGCCATTTGCTCCTCCAGTTTACTTGTACTGTGGGGTCCTATCTGAGCTGCTGATATGGAACCATAGGCCAGGCAGATGTGTGAGCCTGAAGGCAGATTTACCATATTGGACCACAGCAATTCTCAAAAAGAAGTTGGTTACCTTTCTTGGAATAGAAGTTCCCAAATAAGGACTTTTGTTATCTACTCACAATTCTTCTGAGCTTATCTCCATCTATCTACTCACTGAATGCCTTATTCTCTGCCAAATATATTTTACAATATTACTGTGATGAATAATCTTATAGTAAAAGTAATGAGGTCATGGGAATATATCGATAGATTTCACTACAGTAACATGTCCAGCGCAGTTGGCTTTAAAGAACAGTGAAATGGCCAGTTGGGGACAACATTTTCTGAAGCTAGGCTAAATAAATAAGCTTATTTATTCTACATAGAGTTCTCAGATAAAACACAGAATGCGCAGTTAAATTTGCATTTCAGGTAATGAATAAATTGTTTTAGTAGAGTATATCTCAAATGTTGCATGGGACTTACTCACACTAAAAATGTATTCTTTGTTTATGTGAAATTCAGATTGAATTGGTCATCCTCTATTTTTATTTGCTAAATCTGACAAACGGTTGCACAAGATGCAATTCAAGTTCTGAGACACACACAATAAAGTATACTACCATCTCTTACATTACCAGTATGCATTAAACCAATAACCAAGAGATGGAAGTATAGCACTGATTACACAAAATAATATACTAGAAAACAAGTGGCTTCATATTTCTCCTTTGCTGCCGCTAGTTTAGAAGACATAGTTATCAATGAAGGGAATGTTTCTACTAGAATGTAAAATAGTACTAACACTGCAAGATAGTTTTTCCACTGAACTGAACACTGAGGCTTCTCATGCCAACAAATCAACAAGCAAAGAGCCGGACAGCTAGATTTCCTGGTGCTCTGGTTCTGTATTAGTATGTAACAGGCTACACCCAAATCAGCAACTTCAAGAAATAATGACATTTAGTTTGCTCAAAAACCTTCAGTTAGGGGGTACCTAGGTGGCTCAGTCATTAAGCATCTGCCTTCAGCTTGGGCCATGATCCCAGGGTCCTGGGATTGAGCCCGGCTTCAGGTTCCTTGCTCTACGGGAAGCCTGCTTCTCCCTCTCCCACTCCACCTGCTTGTGTTCCTTCTCTCACTGTCTCTCTCTGTGTCAAATAAATAAATAAAATCTTAAGGAAAAAAAAAAATTTCAGTTGGGATGCCTAGGTGGCAGAGTAAGTTGAACAGCTGACTCTGGTTTTGGCTCAAGTCATGATCTCAAGGTCTTGAAATGGAGCCCTGCGAATGGGTTCTGCAATCATGTGGAATCTGCTTGACAAGTCTTTCCCTCTGCCTCTTCTTCTGTTTCTTCTACTCATTCTCTCTCTCTCAAGTAAATAAATAAATCTTTAAAAAAAATTCTTCAATTCATCAGGCTTAGGATAACATTTTATCTCTGTTCCACTTAGTTAGCTAAGATGGCTCAGAGGCTGGGGGTTGGAATCAACCAGAAAGCTCAATCACTTACATGTCTGGTGGGTAAAGCTTGGTTTAGTCTGGTATGGCAGATGGGTCTGGGATTGGAAGATCTATATATGCCCTTTCCATGTTGTGATGTCTATATTATTAGGGGGCTTCTGTCTGTTTGAAGTACCAAATTAAATCTTTTTCAGGTTCTATCAAAGGATTTTAAACTCATGCCCCAGGCTTAATCTTTAGACTATATTCCTGACAGGAACCTAGATCTCATATCTACCAGAAGCTATTTCTTTTAATTTAGTGTGGTTTTCCATCTGGAAAGACTGAGAATAAGAAAACAGCTTGTTTTTATTTTTTAAATAAAGCAGATCTGGATCCTTAACATTTCTTTCTTCAGCTAATCTCTTTCTTCTAACATTTTACTGCAGACAGCTAGAAAAAGCCAGGAAATACCTTCAATACTATGCCTGAAATTCTCCTCAGCTACTTCATTCAGTTCATTGCGTGTAGTTTCTATTTTCCGTGTTACCACAGGCAATCATGTTGCTAAACTTTCCACCAACACAGAGCAAGAGCCTCCTTTTTTCTGAATTATAATAATATTTTCCTCACTTTCTGGTAAGCCACAGTCATAGTCCCTTCTTGAGCCATCAGTCTTCTGCTGATAATATTCTCAAGCTCTTTATTCTTTTTTAAAAAATTTTAATATTTTTATTAACATATAATGTATTATTTGCCCCAGGGGTACGGGTCCGTGAATTATCATGGCTACACACTTCACAGCACTCACCATAGCACATACCCTTCCCAATACCCATAACCCAACTACCCTCTCCATACCCTCCTTCCCCTGACAACCCTCAGTTTCTTTTGTGAGATTAAGAGTCTCTCAAGGTGTTTATTCTTTCACCTGTCCTGTCCTCCTGTTCCTTGACGATCCTGTTTGTAATCCAATTCCAAGATCACTGCAACATATTTTAAGTTTATGTTATGGCAACAACCTACATGTAAGTAACAAACCATGTCTTCTATTAACAAGTGATAAACCATCTCAAAATTTAGTAGTACAAAATGACAATATTTGTTTTGTTTACAAATCTGAAATTTGTGGTGGCTGGGTGCTCAGTGGTTAAGTGTCTGTCTCAGGTTCCTGAAATGGAGCCCCACATCGTACTCCTCATGTCAAGTCCCTGTTCAATGGGGAGTCTCCTTCTCTTTATCCCTTTGCCCCTCTCCCCCCTCTATCTTGGATAAATAATAATTTTTTTTAATGGGACATCTGTCTCTGCCTTATTAGGAATCAGTTAGTGTGATTCAAAATCTGAGTACTGAAAGTCAGATGGAAATGTATCTCCTTGTTTGACTTGCATGTCATTTCTGCAACATTATATTCACAAAAAGGAGTCACTCAAGTCAGCCCATCTTCAAGGAGTGAAGAATTATAGTCCATCATTTAAAGGAAGAAGTTGCAGACATTTTTAAACCACTATAGATGGGAAGACTGATTCTGATTATCAAGGAAAAATCTAGTAGTTGCTACATAAATCTTTTGGGTGTCTATTATACATTCATAACAAGAAAGGAAATTAAATGAAGCTTACTACAATTCAGTAGTGATGAAACCTGTAACTGTAAAAACACTTCCAGAATGAATAGCTAGGGAGAATCATCAGGTAAAGAATACAAACCAGCTGATGCAGTGACTAAAGGCAAAGAAAACATGGAGAGGAGGAATGAAGTTTGAAATACTATCTAAGGTCCCATGACTAGTTACAGAATGAGAATGGCAATAGCTTCTTATAAATATATACGTATGTATTTAAATTTTTCCTCTCCTTCCCTTCTCCCTTTCCCGCACTATTTTATACAAGCTGTGTAGGAGCTGGTTATCTTTGAAATTTAGTCTTTAGGCCACAGGATATTAAAAAGTAATTTAAGTAATTTTAATTGAACAAAAAGAGTTAATATATTTACCAATACACCCCTTTTAAAAAGATCAATAGCATTGGTAAATCTCTAGCCCCACAGACCAAGGGAAAAAAGAGAGAAGACACAAATTATTATCACAAATGAAAAAGGAGCCATCACTACTGATTCCTTGGACACTGAAAGAATGATAAAGGAATATTATCAATAAGCCTGTGTCCCACAAATTCAATAACTTAAATGAAATTGACATGTTCCATGAAGGACAAAATCAATAAAAACTTACACAAGGATAAATAGATACTCTGAATAGATCTGTATCTATTAAAGAAGTTGAATCAGTAATTAATAATCTTCCAAGACAGAAGGCACCAGGCACAGATGGTTTCACTGGTGAATTCAAACACTGAAAGAAGACAGAGTAACAATTCTCTACAGACTCTTCCAGAAAGCAAAAGCGGAGAGAGCACTCCTAACTCATTTTATGAGATATAAACTACTCTAATATTAAAATCAAACAAAGAAAATACAAAGAAGGAAAATTACAAATATCTCTTGTGATTTTACATACATATATATGCATAAATTCTTTAAAAAAAATAGCAGACTGAATTCAAAAATATGAAAAAAAAATTAGATACCACGACCAAGTCCAGGTGTGCAACACTGGTTCCAACATTCAAAAACTCAATTGATGTAATTCATTATAAAATTCTAAAGAAGAAAATACGTAAGATAATTATAAATAGATACAGAAGAAGAATTTGGCAAATTTCAATAGTAATTCATGATATAATTTCTTAGCCAACTAGAAAAAAGGGGTACGTTCTCAAGATTCCTATTTGACATCATACTGGAAATCTTTGCTAATTCAATCAGAGTACAGAAATAAAAAATGTAAAACAAGGTATACAAATTGTGATGGGAGAAACATCTTTGCTTGCAGATGATTTCATTGCCTATGCAGAAAATCCTAAAAACTCAACAACAAAATATGAGTTGGAACTAATAAGCAATTATTGCAAGATTTCAGAATACAAGGTTAATATACACAAGGCAACAATTTCCTGTATATCCTATATACCAGCAATGGACAATTGGAATTAAATGGAATTTGGAATTAAAACATAACATCACTTACATTAGCACCACAAAAATTAAATACTTACATATAAATCTTAAAAAAATGAACTATATCTATAGAAGAAAAATTACAAAATGCTGAGAAAAAAAAATCAAAGAGGATCTAAATAAATCGATATTCCATGTTCATGGATTAGAAGATCCAAATTTATTGAATGTGAATTTTTCTGAATTGATCTACAGATTCAATGCAATCACAATAAAAATCCCATACAGATATTTTATTGATATTAACAATCTAATTCTAAATTTCACATAGAAAGATAAAAGAGCCAGAATCACCAACACAACTCTGAAAAAAGAAAAATTGGAGAATTGACACTACCTTTCTATAAAATTGCAGGGACTAAGACAGTGGTACTGGTGAAAGAACAGATGAACATTTTAATGGAACAGAATAGAGAGACCAGAAGTAGACCATTTAGTTACTGTCAATATTTCTCTGACAAAAGAGCAAAGGCATTTCAAAGGAGAAAGGATGGGCTTTTCTGCCAATAGTGCTGGAGCAACTGAACATCCATATGTAAAAAAAAAAAAAATATATATATATATATATAAAGAATCTAAATACAGACGTTAACCTCTCTCATAAAAATTAACTCAAAATGGATCACAAATCTAAGTGTAAAATTCAAAACTATAAAATGTTTAGAAGTTAGAAAAGAAATTCTAGATTTGACAATGACATCTTATTTTATTTTTTTTTTAAGATTTTATTTATTTGGCAGACAGAGATCACAAGTAGGCAAAGAGGCAAGCAGAGAGAGAGAGGAGGAAGCAGGCTCCCAGCTGAGCAGAGAGCCCAATGTGGGGCTCGATCCCAGGACCCTGAGATCATGACCTGAGTTGAAGGCAGAGGCTTTAACTCACTGAACCACCTAGGCGCCCCCTGACAATGACATTTTAAATACAACACTGAAAACATTGTGCATGAAAGAAGAAATTGATAAATTGAACTTTGCTAAAGTTAACAACTTCTGTGCTACCAATGGTTCTGTTTAAAAAATGAGAAGACAAGCCACAAACTAGAAAAAATCTTTAGAAAACATATACTTGATAAACGAGTTAAAATCAAACTATACCCCCCCAAAAGCACCCTCTTAAAACTCAACTATAAGAAAAGGGGCTAAACCTCACCAAAGAAAGTGTATGGATGACAAATAAGCATATGGAAATTGGCTCAACATCATGTATCATCAGGGCAGTGCAAATTAAACCCCAATGAGACACATACTACATAGATACCTGGGATGTGTTTAATCAGCTATGTTAGGACAAGTAGACACAGAAGTGACTTCAGTGAAGGAAGAAGTTTCTATGTTCACAGATTCCTAAAAACAGGAGGCACAGGACACCACAGAGAGGCATATGGGGGATGTTGTTAGTCAGGAGGCAGAGAAAGAGAAAAACATCGTCAACAGCCTTTATTGTGGTTTTCACAGGAAAAAATTGGTGTGGTAGATAAGCAGGTGTAGACTTGGCTAGTTTCAACAATTTCAGCAGGCTTATGGTGTAAAGGTTGTCATGAGTTGTCTGGTAGCTGGCCCTAGGTTGATTAGATCAGGAGAATATGGCATGTGAAAGTTTCATAAAGTTGGTGGTTGGGGGTACGGGTTCTGAATTGGTTGGTTTGCATGTGAACAAAGTGATTACAAGGGAATCATTTACTATGTCTAGGAGTGAGCTAGTCCTGGGAGAAGTCTCTCACTGTCAGTAAAGCCTCAGGATGCTAAAGTATTATAAAATATAGAAAATAAGAAACATGGTTAATACAAAACACCTATCAGATTAGCTAAAATCCAAAAATACTGACTTGAAAGGAAAGAGACAAAGTGGAGCAGCAGGAACACTCTGTCAGTGTCTGTGGGAATGCAAAATCCTACAGCCACTTTGGAAAATAGTGTGGCCGCCCTTACAAAATCAGCCATAGGTTGGCTGTATGAACTAGCAACTGCACTCCTAAATATTTATCCAAATCAGCTAAAAGTTTAGAACCTTACAAAACTTTACACATGAATGTTGATAACCAACATCCAAAACTGCCAAAACTCAGAGCAACCAAAATGTCCTTCAAGGGATAAATGGATAAACTAAAGATGGTACATCCAGAAAATGGAATATTATTCAGTGATAAAAATAAATGAACCATCAAGCCACAAAAATACAGGGGACCTGGGACACCTGGGTGGCTCAGACAGTTAAGCATCTGGCTTCAGCTCAGGTCATGACCCCAGAGTACTGAGATCAAGTTTCACATTGGGCTCCCTGCTGAGCAGGGGAACCTGCTTCTCTTCCTCTGCTTGTTCTCTCTCTCTCTCTCTGACAAATAAATAAATAAGATCTTCATTTAAAAAAAAAAAAAAAACAGGGACCCTTAAATGCATATAGTTCAATGAAAGAGCTAATCTCGGGGCACCTGGGTGGCTCAGTGGTTTGAGCCTCTGCCTTCGGCTCGGGTCATGATCTCAGGGTCCCGGGATCGAGCCCCACATCGGGCTCTCTGCTCAGCGGGGAGCCTGCTTCCCCCCTCTCTCTGCCTGCCTCTCTGCCTACTTGTGATCTCTCTCTATCTATCAAATAAATAAATAAAAATCTTTAAAAAAAAAAAAAAAAGAAAGAGCTAATCTGACAAAACAACATATGGCATGATTCCAGCAATATGACATTCTGAAAAGGCCAAAATATGGAGATGGTAAAAAGACCAGTGGTTGCCCAGGATTCAGTGGTGGGGAGGGCAGGAGGGATAAATAGGAGAAGCACATGGCATATTTGGGGCAGGGAAACTATTCTGTATACGACTATAATGGCAGACACAAAAGATAACGCGCTTGTCAGAATGCATAGAATTTTACATCACCATGAGTGAACCCTAATGTAAACTGTAGGTTTTAGTTAATAATAATTCATCAATATTACTTCATCAACTGTAACAAATGCACCATAACAAAGCAAGATATTAGTAATAGGAGAGACTATGTTGGCAGAGATGGGGTATATAGGAACTATTTCCAGCATTATTTTTCCATAAAGCTGAAACTACTTGAAAAGGCAAGCACAACCTACAAGAAGATAATTACCTTTCATTAACTGGCAAAAGATGAATATCCAAAAAATTTAGAAAATGTAAAAAGTTAATGAAAAGAACCCACATTTTTAAAAGGGAGGGGGGATGAACAGAAATTCCACAGAAAAGAAATAAAAATGGCTGTATTGAACTAAACAGCAATACTTAAAAACAACAATAAAATTGACATGTTCTCACTGACCAAAATTTAAAAGGTGGGACAATTTCAAGTGGTGGTGAGACTGTACAGCATGACACACCCTTTTGGGTGTGTAGATTGGAACATTTTCTGTGGCAATATCTACTTGGTTAGATTTTGAACAAATCATGTAATATAGCCATTGCATCTGAAGAATACATTGTAGAGAAAGTCTGATACATGTACAAAATGAAACACAGACAAAAATATTCATTACAACTTACCTGGTATTATTAAAAATATATAAGCCATTTAAGAAAAGAATAACCAGGGCACCTGGGTGGCTCAGTGGGTTAAGCCTCTGCCTTAAGCTCAAGTCATGATCTCAGGGTCCTGGAATCGAGCCCCACATCAGGCTCTCTGCTTGGCAGGGAGCCTGCTTCCCTTCCTCTTTGTCTGCCTGCCTCTCTGCCTACTTGTGATCTCTCTCTGTCAAATAAATAAATAAAATCTTTAAAAAAAAGAATAACTAATGAAATAATACATAGTATTTAATATTAATAACCTCGAGCTATATGTGTTAATAGGAATAAACTCCTAATATACAATGGAATACTATGCAGCCATCAGAAAGGATGAATACCTTACTTTTGCATCAACATGGATGGGACTGGAAGAGATTATGCTAAGTGAAATAAGTCAAGCAGAGAAAGTCAATTATCATAGGATTTCACCTATTTGTGAAACATAAGGAATAGCATGTAGGACATTAGGAGAAGGAAGGGAAAAATGAAGAGTTGGAAATCAGAGGGGGAGATGAACTATGAGAGACTATATAGTCTGGGAAACAAATTGAGGGTTTTAGAGGGGAAAGGGGTGAGGGGGATGAGTGAGCCTGGGGATGGGTATTATGTAAGGCATGTATTGCCTGGAGCACTGGATTTTATACACAAACAATGAAGCATGGAGCAATTCATCAAAAACTAGTGATGTACTATATGGTGACTAACATAAACATTAAAAAAAAAAGGAATAAAGAAGACATTTTAAAAAGAAGAATAAAATCCCAGAATAATATTGAGTAAAAAAGCAGAATTGTATGTAGAGTGTCATGTTTGAAAACAAGAATTTTTTATTTAGGATGCATACATATGTAGAAATAGAATAAAATCATGAATGGAAATAATCAACACTGAGTTTTGTGAATGTGATTACCTCATGGAAGAAAGAGAAAAAAGATTGCAGAAGGTGATACAAAGAGCTTCCCCTATATCTGTAATGTTTTCCTTCTTTAAATAATTCTGAAACAAATATTGGCAAAATGTTAAGATTTTATTTAGAGTTGGATAGAGGCGTATGACTGTTCTCTTCGCTGCCATACTCTTCGGTATAGTTGAAGGACTTAACTTTAATTAGTAAAACAATGTGTATATGATAAACCAGCTCCATAATGTTTATCTTGAAAATAAGAAAAAGGAACTGTATGAAAGATGTTGGCTGAGACAATGACCTTTAGGAACTACCCCATCATCATATAATGAGTTCAGCTCAAAAGACAGTGATGGGACTTAGGCTGTCATGAACATACCAGGGAGAGAATGATGCCTAAAATTAACAACAGTGACAGGGTCAGAAACCCTTCTACCCTAACTATTCCCAGCAAGGAAAACTGTCCCAAATTACCACTGGTGATGATCTGCTGGGAATGGGAGAGTTCCCTCTATCAGGACTCCCCTTGTTCTCAGTAAACAATATCGGCTAAGCTGTCATTATTAACAAAGCCCAAAAGGAGTCTGAAAGCTTTGTTTCACTCTTTGGCCACCCCTCCAACATTGTTGGATGTACCTATTCAGTTGTTTAATAAAAACTGAAAAACAAAAAACCTTCACCTTACACAGCTGCACTGTGCCGATATGTAAGTTGATGGTGTTGGCTGTAATTATGAGGGGTAGCATGGCTGTTTTGTGATGTGAAAAGTTTCTGTGCATACAGATTGACTGGAGAAGCAAATGAAACAAACACGCAGCAGAGCTGAGGATATAGAGAGATATTCTGGAACTTTCTGGGATTTTCTGGTGTGGGTTTGGTTTTTCTCTAAAGAAATAACTCACGTCTAAAAGTAAAGAAAAATAAGAGAGAGAATACAGCTAAACATGAGATTTTTTTAAATGACATTTCTTTATTTCAGTATATGAAGATCAAATCGAACTAGAAAATAAGGAGAAGAATAAAAATCAGCAGCAATAGCAGGGTTCCCATTGGGCCAAATGAAGATCAACTAGTGAGAACTCCTGGAACTGTACTAAGACAGGATGCTAGAAAAATGAGCTCGAGACTTCACTCTGGCATAAATTACCACTTCCATGGAATTCAGTCATCTCATCTATAAAATGAAGGTTCAGGGTAGATCAGTGGTTCTCAAATGTGGTTCTTAGGCCACCTGTCAGAACCATGTAGAAGTAGTCATGACAAATTTAGGTTCCCAGACCACACCACAGACCTACAGGATTAGCATACATTGGCTGGGGTAACAAGATACATTTTTTCAACTTCTCCAAGAAATTGTATATGCAATTTGGATGCTGGTATAGAGTGTATCAGATCTTAAAAGCCTCTACCTATGCTAATCATTGATGATTTAATGTGATTCCATTTGACTATGTCTAGATTTTATGACATTTTCAGAATTCCATGAGAGAATCCATGTGTTTGTTTTCTCAAGTTTAAGTTGGTGTACTTTTCCAAAGAGTGCAGTCGATGAAAAACTACCTTTAGAATAAAATTGTCTATAGTTCGTAGTAAAAACTGCTCTCTCTAGCAATCTTTGTTGATGTTGATGACAGAGATGATAATAAACAGAATGGCTATTACTTAACACTCTGAAGCATGATAATTTAATTATTTGCAGTGAAACATGATGGGCTATTTAGAAAAGTTACTTAGAGAGGGAAGGGAAGATCTCTTATAGGAAACACCCAGGACTAGCTTCCTTAGTTTTCATTTCCTTATATACTCATCTGAAATATTTCACTGTTTATTCTAGTTCAGTTACCTATAAATTTGTTTATACTCCTTATCTTTTTAAAATTTTTATTATTGAAATACAGTTGACATATATTATTTTACTAGTTTCAGATGTACCACATACACAATGCTCAGCACTGTAAGTCTAGTTGCCATCTGGCACATACAACAGCATTAAAATATTATTGGCTATATTCCCTATGCTGTACTTTTCATCCATGTCACTTACTTATCTTATAACTAGAGGTTTGTACTTCTTAATGCCCTTCACCTGTTTCAATCATCTCCCAACCTCTTCCCCCTGGCAAGCACCAGTTTGTTCTCTGTATTTATGAATCATTTTTATTTTTTGTTTCAGTGTTCATTTTTTAATCAAATATGTGCCAAATCTCCTAATTGCTAGGAGTTTTGCTTTATATATGGGACACTAAGATTTTTAAAAATATACAGTTACTCTCCTCAAAGAAATCACAGGTTGGCAGTAAATTGACAATAGCCACTAATATACCACTACCACTAATATTGTGGAAATATTAAAGCAGTTATGATAAATTAATTTAACACCACAGAAAAAGAAGCAACTTATCCTAATCTGGGAAAGTCAAGGAAGATTTCACCAAGGTCATATTAGATCTGGATCTTAGAAGTAGTGTCATACAAGAGAGGAAAGGTGAGCAGAGAAGGCCATTGGGAGATGTGGAGAAAATTCCAGAAAGAAGGGAAGTCCAAGCAAAGACACAAGAATTTAAAATGGTACCATGTGCTTAGGAGATGATCCATTACTCTTTGTTTTAGGGAAAAAGACAAAACATGAGTTTGCAAAACGAGTTTGGGCTCAAATTAAGAAGGTCTTGAATACCATGCTAAGATTTAAGATAATTTTAAATTCAGTGTGATATCGTGCTTTTGATCTCCATTTTGAAAAATTTCTCTAGAACAAATATGAAAAGTAGAGAACTAGGTAGTAACCAGTAAGCAATGGATCTGTTAAGAGACCAGTATAGGAATCCAGGTGAGTACCTGCATTAGCAAAACTACAGGAATGGAAAACAGGGAAAAGCCTGGAAAGTTACTCCAGCAGCAGAATTCCAGAGGGTTCGTACGTGATCAGATATGTGGGAAGAAAGGGCCCAGAGGAAATATCAATGATGCTTTTGTGGTTTCCAGATGTGGTGGCTGGAGGTGTGATTAACAGAGACAGACAAACAAAGGAGTAGGAGCAGAGTGGGCTGGATGAGCTTGATGTTTGGCATGTGGAGTTTGAAGTGCTTTCATTAGTCTGGAGATTTGGACCTCATGAAAATATGGGCCTGGGCATGTAGATTTGGAAGACAAAGGGATCAAGTTAATGGTTCAAGTCATCCGAGTTCCAAGATGACTGAGAGGGAAGTCAGAATGGTTATTATAAGACAGTTATGGATAGAAACTGGAGAACGTCTACTTCTAACTACTCTTGCAGACATCAAGAGAGATTACCCGTGACAGAATGAGAGGGGAGAATGCATGCAGCTAGTTACGGTGACAAAAGAAAGTGCTGAAGTTCTAGAAAGGCATAGAATACTTGAACTCCCAGGGCTTAAAGCCACAGTCGAATACTGTGCAACGTTTCTTTCTTCATATTGGATCACACCAGATGTATAATATGCTAACAAGGTTTTATAATAAGTATATAAAGTGCGTTTAACATAACATACCGATATTATTAAATTAAAAGAAAGAAAGGCAGGTGACAATTGGAGTACGTGGAATGTAGAAACAGGTGCGTCATTACTTTCTTTGGACCACTTATTGAAGCTTTCATAAGCTTTCAATAACTTGAGGTTAGGAATTATTCATGAGAAACTGAAGGAAAAAAAAATACAAAGAGGAAAATATTTAGCAATAAGATTATCCCATTATTTTATTGCTAAAATCAATAGAGTAGATAATGAACAATTCATAAAAATATATTATTTCTCACTGATAAAAAATTAGCAATTCAGAGAATGAGAATCTGGCTCATTATTTTAATTAATTCAGCATTATTTTAACAAATTTTATTGAGTGCTTACCATATGCCAAATACTATTCTAAGGGCTGGGATACACCAGAGAATAAGACAGATGAAAATAGGAATTTATAAAGCCTATCAAATAAATAGCTAATTGATTAGTAGTTGATAATTGCTAGAGTGAAGGGGAAAAAAAAGGTGGAGAAGAGGGTGAGGAAGTGTATGGGGTGAACAATGTTTGCAATTATAAGGTTATCCAGGAATACCCTTACTGAGAAAGTGATATTTGAGTTATGACTTCATTTAGGGTAGAAAAAGTGATATTGACAAGGGAGGGAGGGATTACAGAAAGTGCAAAGCCAAGAGGTGGCCACATGTCCACTGTACTGGGAGAACAGACAGGAGTCCTCAAAGTCTGGGCTGGACTGGAGAACTGTGGCAGGAGTTGGGGGGCGGGGGCAGGGCACAGATGAGAGGCAGTGGTGGTCAGATCCTGCAAAGCTCTATACAAGCCATTCTGAGGACTTTGCCTTTCCTTCGGAGTGAGATACTCATTTTCAAGCAGAGTTGAAAGAATTATAGGCTTACGTTGCAATGGAATAAAGTACTGCCATAATTTCTACAGTTGGCTTTTTCTTTTTCTTTTTTTTTTTTTTTTTTAATGCAGGGCTTGAACTCATGACCCTGAGATCAAGACCCAAACTGAGATCACCAGCTCCATACTTAACCACAGAGCCATCCAGATACCCCACTATGGTTGGCTTTCTTACAGAAAATAACTCTCTTGGTTTTTGTACATACATATTATAGTAGGCAGAATTCTAAGGATGTCCTCTAAGATGCTCCTGCTCTGGTAATCCAGGTACTACAGAAGGAATTTGCAGATGGAATTATGGCTACAATCAGCTGATATGCAAACAAGGAGATTATCTAAGATTATCTGGGTGATTCAGATGCAACAACACAAGACTTTAAAAGCGAAGACTAAGATAGAAGAATCAGGCAGAGGGCAAGATCAAGGATTCAAGGCAGGAAAAGGATTCTACCTGTCATTCCTGGATTTGAAGATGGACAAAAGGGGGCCACAGGATAAAGAGTACATGCAATCTTAGAAGCTAAGTACAATCTCAGATCAGCATCTGTTAGGAAATGGGGACCGCAGTCCTTACTTGCAATCATGGGAAAAGAAATTCTCCAAGAATCTGTAACTGCTTAGAAGTTCTTCCCCAGAACCTTTGGAAAGGAACCCAGCCCTGCCCCATCGCTTTCAGCCTGTGAGACCTAGAAAAGAGGAAACTTGCTTTCTCAAACATGCAAACTACAGAGCTAGGAGATAACAGATAGATGTTTTAAGCCACTAACTTGGCACTACGCTATTATGACAGCAATCAAAAACTAAAACATATGAAACATCTAAATATTGTATTTGCCTAACAGTTCATTGAGAACAAAATCTGACTTATTCTTCTAAAAGAATTCTCTTTATATTTCTGTATATGAACATCCTAGTTCAGACACGACTCGGTATAAGCTGGTGCATTAATTCTTCAGTGATTAAAGAAACCAAAATGATTTACATTAGAAAATTTACTTATTATGTCATTTCCTAAATAGTTTGTGTTCTAGGGAATTCAGAATGCTTAGAATCCATTAGAGAAAATGTAAGATCTATCAGGGACTGGTGCTAAATAAATGAATATGGCATTTGGTTTTCATAACTCTAAGTCGAAGGGAGAAAAATCAAAAGTTTTTCCTAACTAGCTAAAACCAAGAAAGGAGAGGAATAAGGTGCTACCATGAAATTCGTATTACTATAAAGAATCTCAAAGATTTGCAGGATTATAGGTATAGAAAACAAACTCCACAGTCCCCCAAAACCAACCCTAAGTTTGGTCTATGTGTTTGCTATTGTTGGAAAACAGACTTGTCTCATGATGAATTTTTTTCTTAACTGCATATCAACGTAAGAGTCAATTGGCTACAGACTCCCAGCTTCCTTAAATCATGGAATATTCTTGGGGTGCCTGGGTGGCTCAGTTTGTTAAATGTCCAAGTCTTGAATTTGGCTCAGGTTGTTGGATCGAGTTTCGTGTTGAGCTCTGCACTCAACACAGTCTTCTCAGGATGCTCTCTCCCTCTCTTCTGCCTCTCCCCCTGCATGTGCTCTCTACATAAATAAAATCTTTAGAAAAAATATAAAGTCTTATAGATCTCAAGTCTTGCGTAACTTACAGTGCTTGCTCCCATCTGAACATCACGAACATGGTGTCTCTTGTTAGGAGATTTTTTTCCAGGGTGTTGTGTGCACTTGTGTTAAGCTCAAGTTGTTGATGTCTAAACACAGACTCTACATTTTCCTGTATGACATCTTGGCCATTTTCAAGCGCATCAAAAAGATATAGCGAATGCTGCCCCCACAACTTCTAGTCTTCAGTGAAGATGATGAAACACACTCAGAAATAAATAGCTTCATTGAAACTAGAGCTTAAAAACACCAGATTGATCTACTGGTTTCAAACGGGTTTTCAGTCGCAGCTGACACTGGCGGCATCCTGTGGGGCTCAAAAGATGGTCTTGTCTCATTTGAAAGTGGGCCTTTCAAACACAGCCATCATTCAGAACACTTCAGAAGGCCCTTCTCCTTTCTGTATATGAGATTCCATCCTTTCCTTTTCCCCTTGAAAATTTTCCTACAGAATTGATCGACTTAGAAAAAAGGAAGAAAATGCAGAATAGTCTACTTAAATTTTTGTAGATTTTAATAATTTCTTCCCTGACTAAACATAATAAAAAATATCTTTAGCTCCTTCCCAGAGTCCCCAAACCACCAAAGATTATAATGTTCAGTTTTTAAAATATCTTTCTTTTTGGGATATTTTGAATTTAATTTAACTGTAGAAAAGATTAAAAACCTATGACTGTCCTTTCTCACTTAAGCTAAAGAGTATGTTAGAAAGCAAGTACTATATTTTGCTATTATAAAATTAATTCAATTGGGCATTCTTTTATTTATTCCACTATAAATGATTTGACAGACTTCTACTGAATGTCTCCTATCATGTACCAGGTTCCGTAGTTGGCACTGTGTATACATACATAAATAGGATGGAATCTCTGCCTATGAAAAGCTCATAATCTACTTAACCAACCACTTTCACATAGACACATGCCCCATGCACAATCACCAACTCAAAACAGATGCCAATTGAAAGTTCTTTCTACAATTAAGACGATTCAATTTCATCTCAGTTGGGGAATAGGGAATTTCTCAATAAATTATGACCTGGCCCTTTTACCTACTCTCAAATGGATTTTTATCATCTATTATTTATCAATTGATCTTTGAGGCAGAACTAAATCAATATATTTTGTACTGTCTTCTTAAAGTCAATCAGGTTTCCTGGAACTGAAATGTACTTAGGAACTCATCTTTGTTATCCTTAAACAACCTTGGTAAATCAAATAAAAATTAGACAACATCTCTATCAGGATTGAAACAGGTGCCAATAGAAACATGGGGGCCAAGCAGGAGAAATGAAAAGTACCCTTACGTCCCATAATGTCCAACAACCTGTGCCAAGAACAGGTTTAGTAATAGCACATAAAAAAATCCTAATCATACTTGTAAGTTCTAATGCAGATTCAGAGAAGCTGTCTTCAAGCATCATGACACTCAATACAAACCTGTCACACACCTATCACTTTGCTTTGAGAATTCGAGTACTTCTCTTTCAAACGTGGCAATACTAAATAAATACATGAACGAATGGAAAGCAGTGGCTGAGGGTCAGAGAAGTGGACTAAGGATCCTCTCCTGCTGACCTCACACCCAAAAGCGGAGGAAACTGAAGTATTAGTCCCTTCTGAGAATGAGGTGTCTTGTTGCAGGAAAGATACAAGAAAGACACAAGATATAGAAGGTAATACCATCTATAATTGTACTCACTTTTCCAGAAAAATCTTAAAAAACATTAAAAATTCTCCCCTTCCTCTTATGGCAAAGCTGCGTAAATATGGTGTTACATGATTCGGGAATTTGCATAATTATAGCTTGCTGTATTTTGCCATAACCTAATAAAGTATTTATTCCAATAAAACAGCAACTAGATCATGCATGATTGTTAGGCTCAATATCAATTGTCCCTCATTAATGTTCCAGAGAAGCGATTAGCATTTTGAGGCAAACAAGGTGTATTTAGTTATGGGACATGACCCTGCTGTCACTAAATTATATCTATGATTAATGATCTTCTCCAGTTTAAAGTTTGAACCACAACAAATAGATTATAAGTGAAAAATGGGTGAAAGACAAAGAAATATGAGAAAGATGAACTTGGAGACTTGACTTATACATGCCATTGTTCAACACTGGATCCAGCTCCTAGTGCAATTGACCTCAAGGTTGATGCTCAGATTCCAAGGCAGTGGTTCTCAACCCTGGCCACATGTAAACATCACCTGTGGACCTTTTTAAAAACCCCAGTGTTCAGGTTCTACCTCAGACTAATTAAATTCTCTGGAGGTTAGAGCTGGGCACTATGAGGTTTTCAAACAATAAATGCCACAAGACCCACATTTTAAAAATGAAACTGGAGTCAGGAAGGGGAAAAAAACTGTATTTAAACACATTATGATATGGATTTTGATTTGTGTGTTCCACTTTACATTGGCAGAATAAACTTTACTTTCATGTGGTTTCCTAGTTAGTCCACAGCTAAATAGAGAACTGGAGGGGGGGGGTGTTGTTTAGGTATTTATTTCTCCACTGGAAGTATCATCTTATATGGAACATAGTTTTACTTCACTTTAATCAATCCATTATAATCACAGCTGAATTGGAGAAAGTCAAAACCTAAAAAATTACAACCATCTTAGAACTCTCCCCAAAATGACTCTTCCTATACATATATGTAAATTCACACGCCCACTGAACTTTTCAGTAAGTCTGATTTAGAAGCTATCCAACCTGGTAACAATTGCTTGGTTACCAGAAAAACTGAGAAGACCTCACTGTGGGAGTCCAGCATTATCTAGATTGCGATATTTCAGGATGCTTCCGAGGTGGAGTAATTGGTTAAGCGACAGACTCTTCGTATTGGTCCTTGAGGTCACAATATCATGGTGGTGCAATTGAGCCTGCATTGGGCTCCACATTTAGCACAGAGTCTGCTTGGGATTCTCTCCCTCTCCCTCTGTCCCTCCCTCTCATTCTCTCTCTCTGAAATAAATAAGTAAATCTCAAAATAGATAAATATATACATACATATATACAACATGACATAGGAGTACATTCAGACTTTCACAAGCCCTAACACCGAAAAGATTATGGTGTACCTCCAAATGGAATTCAAAGTAAACATAATATTAAGTCATTAAACAAAATTTTTCATATATGCTGATATAAAATATCTTTTTCCAAACTTTCTGCCTGTAAAACTCTGGATAATTTCATTAAAGTTGGACTTTTCTCAAAATGTTGGTGTCTCCATTGCATGTCAGCCAGCCAATCGAGTGTTCTATCACTATATAATTTCACTATACGATTCATGCCCAGGTGTATACAAGCAATATTAGTGGATGTATATTTTTGCAGACTTTACATCTGGCACCCTCATAGCCAGATATAGAAATGGAAAGTTGAGGAAGGGGAATATCAGGGAAGGAAGGAAGAAAGGAAGAAGGGAGGGAACATAACAGATGGGAGAGAAGGAGGAGGGGAGGAGGAAAAGAGGGATTGAAGGGAGGAGGGAAGGACGGGAGAAAAGTGTCATTGGAATGAAACCAAATAGAATTTGCTCTTGCCTTTTATCCCTGATTCTCCAACCCATATCTACTGTTCATTGCCTTCTCCTCTTTCATTTGTCTCTTCATTCCTCCTTTTGATAAATGTCCCTAGCAACTCTCAACGTTAACGAATTGCCACTGTACATACCAAAACAATTTCACAAAGATGGCAAACTCAATTCAGAAATAATTTTCACTCAAAGTTCTGAGCAACCCTCATAAACCTTGTAGAGATTGCCCGCTTTCGAAATCAGTTAAGTTACTCTACTGCCCAAAGTTCTATTACAGTAATTGATTGATAACTGGGTTTTGAATGTACTCACTTTGTTATGTGAGTCATTTCCACCTTGCCTAGAGCTGCCTGTTAAATTTAGTATGTTGGCCCTTCAATCTAGATGTGCTATGTACTGTGTGATGTTTACTTTTGTGAATCTGGTCAGTTGTGAGATCTTTTTACTGCTTATATTCACAAAGTTTCTTCATCTTTTCTCTTTTGCTAATAGACAGTTAATATGGCTTTGAACTGCTTTGTGAATAAATTACCAACTCTAGTTGACTCATTTCAGATAGAGAGGAATCAGTACAGAGACTCAGACTCCTCCATACATACAAAGCATTTCAGATCCTTTTAATGTATCCTTTAGAATTAGCTAGCTGTCAGAAGAAAAGGGGAAAATGTCTTTATTTTCCAAAAATGTCTTCTTCTCTCTCAGAAAAAGTGAAGTCTTCATTTAAATTAATGGAACAAAAAAATAGTTAATTATATAATTAGTCGATTCATTACTAATTTTATATATTGGCAGAGGCATTTCATCTTGAGTCTTCCACACCCTTGGAATATATTAGCATTGGAAATCATGGATTAAATTCTTGGGCATATTGGAAAGGTAAATATAATAGTGATATGTGTTATATAAATATGTGCATAAATATGTAGGTAGAAATACAATTTGGAAAGGGCTGGTTGGACTGGTACATTATCTTATCGGTTATGATTTCTTTCTTTCTTTCTTTTTTTTTTTTTTTTTTTAGATTCTTAACTTGCTGCCAAATTTCGTGCTTAGTTGGAGAGGGTTTCATATGATTTTTTGTATGTTTATTTATGGTATTTTTTTTTTCACTAAAAATGCATCATTACCTTAGCAGCTGCCGCACCACATGGAGCAGCATGTGTGCTTTTTAAAAGAGATCCAGAGCACCTTCCCCCAGAAACCCAGAGCCAATATGCTTTGAGAAGTCTGCAGCAGGACTCAGATTTCACCAGCAAGATAATGTAGAATTTAGATATTTCTGCCGGCTTTTTTTTTCCAATAATAATTTTCTTTACCATTTCTTCTTTCCTGAGTATTCTATTTAAAAATACTATTTCAAAAAAAGAAAAATATAAAAGTTAATGCATAACACACGAGAGCTTAAAATACATTCTCTCTCTTGCTTGGGGCCATTTTGGAAGGAGTTTAGGGCTGTCTCTACTTAACAAACAAAACATGAAAGAGAAAAACACAGAAATGGGTAGTGGTGTATTTTTCATGAATGAGCCTTTCCTTGCTTTGTATATTTGAAAGAGTCTGCACCTTCTTTCTTATTTCGTGTGTGTGTCTGTGTATGTGTGTGTGAGAGAAACAGAGGGAGGTAGAGAGAGAAAGAAGTGGGTGCACAGAGAGAAGAGAGGAAGAGAAAGAAAGGAAGAAAGCGAGGAAGGAGGGGTAGGGAGGAACCCTGTTGGGACAGGTCATGCCAAGTCAAACCTAGTCTCGATCTGCCTAAGCACTCAAGTTCCTGCCCCCATTTCTAGGCATTTATCAAAAGTCTCATTTCAATACCCAACCTGAACTCAATGTGCTGAATTGTGTGCCTCTTGCCTTCAGGTGAATTCCCTGTTATCTTTGCATAACAACACTTTCAAGGTTGCTACTCAGGTCAGACATAGACAAATAGACAAATAGCAATGCTAGCAAAGAAATCCATAAATGTACTACTTTGTATTTTTTGTGTAAATGATGCTAGACAATTTATTTTCCTGGGTTTTTAACATGAAATTACATATTCTAAATTAAATACCCAGCTTATTTTAAAATCATATGGACGTCAGAGATAAAACTTAATCTCATCAAAACACATTCATTCAAGATGTGGAGTGGAACTTTATAAATTCCCCTGTCAAAAGAGCGTCTAAGAGTTGAAACTGGGGAGTAAATTTCTAATATCCACAAGGGAATAAAAAAGAAAAATAAAATTCTAACGAATGGTGTCATCAGGAAAACAAGGCACCTCCTAAGCTTCCTGAAATTGTCTTCAAATGACCAGTTGTGAAGAAGATCATGCATAGGAGTGCCTTTGGTTGGATGTAACAGGTAAATATTTAATACATGGTGTTCATTATTACAGTCCTTGACTTTAAAACATGCATCTATACAGATGTGGAAAGTAAGATATGCCAGAACAGCAAGAAGTAGTCCTGAACTTCAAGCTGGGCCTGTCAGATCTCGTCCTGACTACCAAGTTTGGGACCATTCTGTGGGCTTTCTATGATCCCTCAGTGGTAACATGTGCCAGGCGCATGACCTCAGGTGGGCTACGCTCAGTGGCTGCCAGGATCTGGCCAGCAATAGAAGCAAGGGCAGAGCTAATTGATATGAGAGGCAACAGACACTAGTACCCCATGTCAGGGAGACAGTACAGCATGAGAGAACTAGGAAGCATAGGGCTGGTCTACAAGGCACCAAAGACGTTTAAGTTCCAAGATGTTCACAGAATATGAGAAACCGAGTCCAAATGTGGTATACCTAATTTTAAAGGAAACCTAGAGATCCAGACATTTTTCCCAGAAGATGGCCTTCTCGTCTTTCATGAGAGCACTTCAGTGCTGAACAACTTGCTTGGTGTTCCCAGCATACGACTTTGATCAGGGGCCAATATGATACACCAGACTACCTCCAGGCCTGACTATCATCCTGTCTGGCCCTTTGCAAAGCCTGGCAAGATGCAATCAGCCAAGTGCAAATGATTGTTGATACTGGAAACATAGGAATTGGCTCTTGGATCAGTCTGTGAATAAAGAGACAGACTGTGATCCAAGAGACAGCACTGGGAAGGGCAGTGAGGGCCGGAAAGCTGGGGAGCAGGAGTGCCAGGGACACACAACATGGCGGCCATCGAAGGGAGAGTTGGAAAGCTAGGGCAACCACTGGAGCTGTGGCTGCCAGCCATGGGGTCAGCTGGCATGTTCTGCTGGATAGCCTCTCGGCCCAGAGCTGCTGTCAGGGGGCCAGGAGTTTCGTGTTCTGGCTCTTCCCTTACTGCATCTCAATGGTACAGCTCATCCCTCTACTGTGAGACAGCATGACCTCCCACTCTGCTCTTTGCTTATAGGAACTTATCTGAGACACACAATATTGAGGTAAGGTTGTTTTACGAACAGCCTAGCCTCCCCTCCTCAAGGCTGGTACTTCAACTCTGTCCTTGGACAGTACCAGACCACCAGATTTTTGGATCACGGAGCTTTGGCCCTCAGATGTGTTCGCAGGAGTCGTCCTCCAATATTAAGCCCTCCAATTTCACTAAAGATAGCTAGGACAGGCAGGGACATGATCGTATCTCGGAAAAATGTTTTTGAATATCATTTTCATTAGATCACTGAGAGTTCTTTTTACAAAGCTCTGGAAATTATTTCTATTAAAATGCAATGAACTGGGGGACCTGGGTGGCTCAGTGGGTTAGGGTCTCTGCCTTTGGCTCAGGTCGTGATCCCAGGGTCCTGGGATTGAGCCCTGCCATCAGGGTCTCTGCTCTGCAGGGAGCGTGCCTGCCTCTCTGCCTACTTGTGATCTCTGTCGGGTAAATAAATAAAATCTTTTGAAAAAATAAAATAAAATGAACTTGTCACTTTTTGCCCAGACTGAAAAGCAGCTCAATGCCAAAGATGAACTTCATCATCAAGCTGAGTTATTCCTTGTGTTTGTATATTTGTATTCTTCCATTTTCCTGGGTCTTATTTATCTATTCAGATACCATCTGAAAAGGGGAAGGGAATAAATAAATCTAATGAACAAGCTAAAATTTTAGCAGGTGGTTCTTTTAAAAAAAATTTTTTTCAAATGCAAGGAAATTAAGAACTAACCACTCTGAAGTGACAAGTTCAGAATTGAAACAAAAACAAATTCAGCTACCTTTGATGAAAGGTATGCACTAGACTCCCACTCAGTAAGTGAGGAGAAAAGACCCTTCCTTCCCGAATGTGCTAACACAAGTCATGCCTTACCTTTTATTGCATCATTCCTAGTGGACACATTCATCAATCCAGACCTCCTCAGACCTACTTTGACATTGGTAAAATATCAGTTTCCGGCATTCCCCTCCCCAAGTCCTGTGCCAACTCTAGCTGTAATTATATCGTCTTAGCAATTCTAAGTTTACCTTCTTTTTAATCTTCTTTTTAGTAGAGAAGCTAGACAGTTTGACCAGAATTCAATCTTTGTTGCCACATGCCTTGGACCAAAACATGAATTGTATAATATCCTGTTGCAGGAGAAAAAAGGGGGGTAAGGCAGTCCTCTTTGAAACATGGTAAGCCTTTATTCTGCTGCGTTATTCCAAAAGCTAGGAGTCAGAAAACTACCCATAACATTTTTGTCTGTCAATGCTTTTCAAGCCAACGAACCTGGAAAGTTAATTCCTGAGCTCATGTTTCTTTATCTATAAAATGGAGATCATATTTCTCTCACTGAGTAGTTGCAAATGTTGAATGAACTATTGTTTTTGAAGTTAATTGGAAGGTCATTATTCAAGGGTGAATATCCGTTTGTTCATTTATGGAGTGGAGCTAAGACTGGAGGGAACTGCCGGGCTCCTGGCTTTGTATCCTGACTCTAACTCACTCTAGAATTCCCTAGTCATTTAACTTCCCCAAACCACAGGCTTTCCACTGGAAAATTAAATATCCTATATGCCTTAGCAGATTGTTTGGTCTGCACATTAATTGAAAGCACTCTTCAAATGAATAGATCACCAAATCTCTAGAAGATTCTTATTCAAGAAGCCATCATTATTTTATTCAAATGATCCATTTTTGTGCATTTACAATGTCCAACATAGCATGATAGACTGAAATTAGACATAAAGACATCAAAAACAAAAATTAGGTTTTGTAAAATTGAAGATATTTTTCACAAAAAGAAGTTCTGGGGGGAAACCCAAAAGAGTGGTTATTAACCAAGTCTGCTGTTCTTTAGAATGATACCTAAGTGCTAGCATTGCAATGATTTCTGAACGAAAATCATGCAAATACAATTGTTAAAATATTTAACAGTAGCTCTATGTTTAGGTTGCCACTGATGTGATAATGGACTAGAATTATATCATCCCCATTTTTTTCCAAGTCTGTGACAAGCCTGCAAATTTTATGATATTAAGTTGTGCAAAAGATTAATAGTTGCTAACCATCAACCATCAACCCATCATTCAGTCGCGTGTTCATTCCCACGCCCCAGCATTACTTACACAAACACACGTCATTCTTTACCCTCTGCAGCCAGCATTTTATCAGTTTCCTGATAAAACACTCGAAATTTAGAAGGAAACTCAGAGTATTGTAACGCATATATTGAGACGATCTTTATCTGCACTAAAGGTTTTCCAAACTCAATAGCTTACAGATGATTCAGTATTTGAACTTGAACAAGCTTCAGTCCCAAGAATTTGTCCCTAAATATTCAAATCCCCTGCACAAATGTCAGTAAATGTCAGTAATTTGGGTATGGATGTGTATATTTGTATATACACACTTATGTATATACATGCATATACATATGTATTAAATACTCTGTTAAACCCCAAATAGAGGACATTTTTGCTTTCAGTGTGCAATAACCACAAAAAGAAGTTTGAAAAAAAAAAAAACACAGCAGGAGGGCAAGAAATGGTACACTTAGAGCAGTAATTTGTCAGATTGAACAGAGGCCAGAATCTTGGTGTCCAATCCCTTGATCTTATTATTTATCACACAACGTGACCAAAAAAATAGGGGGAGGGAAGAAAGAGAATAAAAGGCCCTCCTGCAAGGAGAGACAAAACCAGCCATTGATTGAATTGCATCTGATTGTTCACTGTCCAGTGCACCTGTGCCGCTTCCCACCCCTTTCAAAATCTCCTCGGTCCTGAGGGTTGAACGGTCTCCCCTTGCAGAAGATATCCAAGTTGAGATCAGAAGAAAAACAGAAGTTAAATTTATCCTGACCCTTTCTTCATTTCAAGCTCCCACTTTCCTTGACGCACAATTGTTAACTTTCGATGAAGAAAAAAATACGGTCATTCTCAATAGTGAGAAGTGGATTCCCCTTTCTGCCAATATCAGTGCAAGCGCATGCCACAGAATGATCACTGAAGGAACTGCAAGCAGAGGGGAGGTGTTGCCAGGTTCTCTCATCTGTGCTTCTTGTCCACGGAGATTTCACAGCAGAGGCAGGAAATAGGGGAGCAGGGAGAGGACCCCAGCTGCCTGGGAATGCCTGCATGAAATGTCCCAAGAAAATATTTTCTTTTCATGGCAAAAGAGAAAAATGTTTCAACGGATTAGTTCTGATGATTCTAAAGTTGAATCAGATTCCTACCAGGCAAGATTCAAAAACAAAAACAAAAAAAACCCTCCAGTTTGGCAAAAACATGTCCACAGAATCACAGCAAATTGCTGCCGTGTTCCTTTGGCTTCAAGGGACTGTTCAATAGTATTAGTCATCAAGTTATAATCTTGCCTCTAACCAAAGCAAACTCCCAAAATCATCAGTGGTCTATAAATATGTTTCTGAAATCACATTTGGAAAATCACTATATGTGGGCATGAGACTATCTTGAGCACATCTGGAAGCCTTGAGATCAGGTAAGCAAATAAACAACAATTCTTCAGAGCTTTTTGTAATAAATGCCTTTATATCAGCCTGATAAGAAGGTTGAAATCTACAACTGGGCCATCATCAAATATCTGTAATAAGAAGAATGCAAGTTTGGGGTCAAATATACTTGTGCAAATTGAGATGCTGATGCAACTTTTTGAAAGTCAGTTCATTCACTAAAATGTTAGTCCTATCTTTGGGAATGTCAAATGAAATCATAAATATATCAAGTGTCAGGCATTAGGTATTAAACAAATGACAGTTTTCATTTTATTATAAGGAGTCTCTTTTTAAGGATTTATTTTACTGCGTTATGTTTTCAGTACAGACCTTCTGCTACACTAGGTCTGATCTTTGACAAAAGAATTTCAGAGATAAAAAACCAGATATGACCATTAAGAAAGAATTTTTTTAGGTGTGCATTGGAGAGGGCTAGATTATTCTAACCGACATAATAATTAAAGCACAAAAGCCTATCATTTCTCCCTGAAATGACAAAGGGAGAAGAGAAGGAAATAGTCAATGATGTGTAAAAAGAAAATCTCCACTCTTGGTTACCCCTTATTCAATCTATTTCATGCAGCCATGCTTGAGTACACAGAAGGCGACCTGGAAGCTGGTAGGAAAATATGTTTCTGCTCCTCTGAGAAGCTGTTAATTGAACAGGCTGTGAATAGCCACCCATGTCCTCAGAGAACAACAGTACACTTCTGATTGTGTTTTCGACATGGGCACATTCACCAAGAGAACAGGGAAACCCTGAAAGAAAAACCAGTCCCATCTTGCCTATACCAGGAACCTTTCCTGCATCGGCCTTCATTCTCATGTTCTTAATCTCACAAACATAGTTCCTTATATTTCACTTGGTTATATTTTTAGACTAAACTTACAAAGTAGTAGAGGGGGCCTTGTTGTATTATTACTTCCTTTCTGGCAGATGAGGGATCTTAAATTCAGAGAGGTTAACTAACTTGCCTAAGTACATGCCTGGACTGCTGAAAATTTGCAGTTTGAGCCTCAAATAAATGACCTGAATTCTTAACCTCAGCCACATGCCTCCTTCAGGCATGGACAGTTTTAAATCGAGGCTGAGTCTAAGAGGCAAAGCATCAGACAGGGATGAACCTAAAAATGGTTGCATTCACAAATTCTTCACACAGACTGAGTATAAAATGAACCTGTGGTACAGCAAGGGGATGGGAATACCCATATTATCACATTGTCTCCAACCCTGAGATCACAGAATTATGCTGTAAATCCCAAAGATCAGGTCAAGCCACTGGGCCATAATGCAGAACAGATAATACAATCAACTTTAAGGTAAGAATTTCTCACTTTCAGTGCAAGAATCTGTAGAGCTAAAAACACACAATAAAACTTTGGTAAAACAAAACGACAAATTTTAAGTTTCTTGAAGTCAAAGATCCCGGTAAAATATACTTTTAGTCTCCATGACAGAGCTTAAAAATTACTTTTAAGTGAATCGAAAAGCTATAGATGGCTTTGCAGAAGAGATTGATTAACAGTGTGATTTAGACAACTTTTTATTTTACATTTGCTGTAGACTGGATGGCTGTGTCTCCCCAAATGCATATGTTGAAATCTCATCCTCATAGTCAAGGTATTTGGAGGTGGGACCTTTGAGAGATGACGAGGTCATGAGGGTGGATGGGATTCATGCTCTTATAAAAGAGACTCCCCAGAGCTCCCTCATCCCTCCTACCACGTGAGGACACAGGGAGAAGATGGCTGTCTGTGGCAGGAGGCAGGCCTTCCCCAGGCACGTAATCTGCTGGTTCCTTGATCTTGCATGTCCGGCCACCAGACCATGGGAAATCAATTTTTGTTTATGGGCCACCCAATCTATGGTATTTTGTTATTACAGCCCAAGCTGACTAAGACAGCACTTGATATTTCTGTAATTCTGCAGAAAACTTCTCAAAATTTGGCCTAGTTTTTTTTTTTTTTAAATGTTGTTTTGTTCTCTCGTTAAAATAGAATTGGCAGGAGTCTCTTGAGGGTAGCTCTTTTGCAATTTAAATGATTCTTATTAAACAAACCTGGGAAAGAAAGGCTATTTTATTTTCTTATTTTTTTAGAAATAACTGAACCATAGTATTTAATCAATGGTCCATCTCATCAAACAAATATAAAGAAGTATCAAAAGACTGAATAAAATATAATATCAATTCTCATGGCATTATTTGGATTTTGGAATGATACTGTGTCATATTAAGAAAGAATCTCTAAGATCTTTCCTCATCATAGAAAGAATGACAATGATGAGGGGAAGGAATTAATATTGTTTTGGAGTTATAAATGGCTTCCTTTTAAAATGCATTTCTTTGACAAGAACCACTATATGTATGATAAGAGCCAGAGACCCTGGTCAAAACGACAGGCTTTTGTAAACTCCCCGTCAGGAGGCTGCCCATAGAAGCAGGCATTTCCCACCACAATATGCAGTGGCTACTTGAAAAGGTTTAACATCCTCTTAAACAAACTAGTTACATATCCATGGAGGTGGGGGGAAAAAAGAATTTAGTGACAAAATCAACCTGAATTTCAAAATGCTGTATATTAGGAGGAAACCGTATTTGAGATTTTAAAATATTTAGCTGACAGAATGTTTATCTTCAATCACAGATCTGTATCTGCTGTTTAGCTCATTGAACTAAAAATATTCACGTATTTGGCACATTCTTCTGGTGAAATTATTGGCAGAAATTTCACATTAGGTAGAAATCTTATGTTTCTGAATACAAAGGTGATTTTTTTTTTTTTTTTTTTTTTTTTTTTTTGGTTTTTTTTTTTTTTTTTTTTTTTTTTTTTTTTTTTTTTTGTGTTTTTTTTTTTTTTTTTTTTTTTGGTTTGGAGGTTTTTTCTGTTATTGTTGTTATTTGTTTCCTCATTGTAGGAAGTCTATAAAAACACCAGCAAAAGATGAAATGAAAGTATTAAGAATAGGGGATACCAATGATTGTCCCTTTAATGAATCATTTGATGAAACTTTATGTGATTTCTTGCTTTCAAAAAGCAAGTCCAAACCATGAGCTGCCCCATAGGAGTATTAAGAATTAGTAAAAGAGAGGACACTGAAAAATATGAAGGGTATTAGGGAACTGACTTAGTCTTAGTTAAACCAGTTTATTTACTACAGAACTTCTCAGAACCTTTAACAGAACTTCTCAGAACCTTCGCAGTGTTATTATGAGAGGGGGGTCTCGGGAGAGGATCTGTGCATATTGAGCTGCTATGCCCACCCAACAGTTCTCTACTATATCATTTTTATGGGAAACTATATCAACTTATACACATGTGACATTGTCACACTGATGAAGGTACACTCCTCACACCTGCCCTTCATTACAGTCCCACTTAGGACACAAGTTTCCTCTTTTTACAATTCAAATACTTTGGGAATGTGAAGAGAAGGTGAGCAATATTTCGTATCTTGATGTGGTTTGGTTTGAGAAGGTTGCTTTCCCCCTAGCATCTAGCTGTGCTAAACTACCCTGGAATTGATTTTGAAGGAAGGAAAAATGTGTTTTTATATAGCATTGTGATATCGGGTACCTCTCTGGGTATGAGGAATAGCAGGAGAGACTGGATGCCTACGGATGTGAGAACGATGCATGCGATTTTGTTTGTGTTGGGTTGGATTAGATTGGGTTGGAGTTTATGGGGGAAGTGATAGGAGAGTTAGGATGAAACCTAATGATACCTACTTCACAAAAAAGCCATATTTTCCACAACTATGTCCGTCTTTCTCCCACGTTAAAAACATTCCTATTCTCAAAAATTAGGTAATTATATTTTGGGACCTTTGAATTAAAAGTTAAGCTACATTTGGGTTAAATATGGTAAATGTGGCTAACCAGACTCCACCTTCCATCTGTTGGAACTGTTTCCAAAACAAAGATTTTTTCCAAGTTTCAAAACATGAGCTTAGAAGTGTACTTTTAAAATAAAACTTGTTGTGCTATGTAGTACACTTAGGGTTTTTTTCCTCTCAGAGAATTATTTTTCCTAAAGCAAATTCATCCTTCTAAGTGTGGGAATATAATTACTAGTCATAGAAATATGTGTATTTTGGAGATTTATATTATCACTTTCATTTGGACAGCTCAAGTTATTGCCAAGGTTCAAATGGCACACAGCTCCAGAAATATTTAGTATCTTGTCTAAAGAGAGACAAGATTATATGATGGTAACTCTGGCTTTTATAAAAAAAACAAATTAAACTAAAAACTTTATCACAGGAAGTTATTGGACAATCACAAATGGTTCTCTTAAAGGGCAGCCCTCTCCCCAAAAAGAATAAAATGAATGTTCTTTAAAAGGGAGACTTTATGAACTATATTTCCTTATTTTCTGTATTCTTGATAATCTGGCATCTGTGGCCTTGCTGGCCAGGAAAAGACTGCCCTTCCCAGGGTGAGTTCATTACTAGAGCTAGCAAGTGAATCTCCCACAAGCAGGACTTTCATATTTAAACCAACCAATCTTTAAACCAACCATCCCCCCCACCCCCGCCATGCCTCCTCTATGGAGATTTTGCATTCCTAATCAATATTCCTCTATCCTAATCACCTTAGGGCTGGGTACCAGACAACCCAAGAGAGGCCCTACACCCCAGAACCTGCTGAAATTATGCCAACTAGCCAATCTGAAACCCATTTGCCTTGCCTTACTCCTTCTTTCCTGCAGAATCTTTAATAAAGACTCTTGCCCACCATTTCCTTACTCCCTCTGCCTCCAGATAGATCGGGAGCTTCCCCAAGTGGCCTTGCTTCCCATGGAACTGTAACAAATTATCTTTTCAATGGCAGCCATCTCTTGAACGGCTGGTCCCACCATGCCTAAATAATAATAATCCTCTTTTGTAAAACAGAAGTCCTTAATATAACACCAATTAATGAACACAAGAAGTTGTTTAATTTCCAGTTCAGAATGCCTAGAAGTAATAGACAGTGAGTCTTACATCTTTAAATAGTGGTCAAATTTGTCCTTTTACACAAGTAACTCTTGTTGTAACAAAAGATTGGAAGACAGGAATATTTGGATCCTCTACTGGTTCAGCTTTCGTTGTCTATGAGATCTGAGCTTCAATGTCCTTATTTGTAAAATGAGAGACTTGAACTAAGTAATCTTCACAGATCCTTCTAGATATATGGTATAATCTCTTACTGTTTCTGCTAATATATCTGTATTAACAAAATCCCCTTCATTAGCAAAACTTCAACAATCTAAACATCTTGAGAATCTTATTTTGTCTATTGCCAGTCATGCCAGTAGACATGAATTCCCTTACGGTAGGTACATACTTGATTTATTAATTCTCCCATTCCTGGACCTTACCATGTATCTAAGAATCTCATGTGTGTATCCAAGCTCAACTACTACCACAGCAACAAACACCATTAATGACCCATTCAAAGTATAGTGAGCTTTATATTAGGCCAAAGTAATTGGATATGAAAATAAGATTTAAAAAAAAAAAAAAAAGCAGCATTTTAACTCCAGGCTTGAATAAGAAAACTGTCTACTTAGACACTTAATCCATACATTCCCTGCTAATAAATAAATTGGATGCTTGTATGAAAGAAATTGTCACTAGAAATAGTCTCAATAACTAAGATAAGTCAAATGAAAGCTTTTTAGGAATTTTTACTTCAGATGCTTTAGGTTTCTTTTTTCTTTTTCAAAATGACTGGTTATTGGTTTGATTATTGGTTTGAAGTCTTATTTCAGAGACTGATTTAAAAACTTTTTTCCACCCACTAAAAAAGCAACAATGGGCATTTTTAATTTTATAGAAAAATGAAAAAAAAATATTAATCTGCAGCCATGCCAAAAAGGCAAACAAAAAGAGCGGCTTTTAATTAAATCTAAGGCTAGAAGTCTTGGTACATCTCTTTTTCATTTCCCTCTTTATTCCTCTTCCAGCCAGTAGCTGAATGTTGCATCGTAACTGCTCCTCATCTGATTTACATTTTTCTCTCTTCAGAAAGAAGAATATTAAAAGTCACAATAGTATACATTTTAGAAGAAAATTTTAATTACTAATTCATAAGAAGTAATATCCATGTGCCAACTATGTTACATGATCTAAATTAAAACATTAAGCTGAATTTACTCTGGGGGTCGTTCATACCAGGTAATAGAGGCAAATGTGTATGTGGACATTTTCCATATCCCGTAAGAGAAAACTCTGATCTTCCATGGTGAGTATGTTTCAACATCTGAGTTAAGGGGCCCTCTGTGACCCTTATTTTGGGGAGGTCCACATTCTAGAAATGAGATCTAAGTAACTGAATTCAATATCAGGTTGTTCCTGATTCTCAATACCAAAGGTCTGGAGGGTATTTGAAAAACTCTCTTTCTTGGAAAGACTCTGACCCTGGTTTATCATCGGGAACTTAGGCACACAAGTTAAAAAAAGACTAGAAAAATAAATTGGTTAAAACTGAGTCTGGATTATGCAGCGATTCCCTTTGTGTAATTGCTTTGATATCTAAGACTTCTGGCCACTAGACTCCACTTAGCAGCTTTAATAAGGATGGGCAGTTATTGAAACAAGAAGATTGTCAATAGCCAGCCCAGTCTTATCAGCACACCATGAAAATTAGAGATTCTACTCCCTAAGAAGTATGGCTCGAGCAACTTAAACAGAATCAAAACCCACAAAAATTCATTAAGAATACCATAACTGTTTCTATATAAGCAAAGTAGAAAATTAAGAATATTTTTCAAGCAAGTTATTTAAGTAACTGAAACATATATACAGCGAAAACAGATGATGTGACACGAGCATCTCAAAAAAATGTCTATGAAATTAATGAAGTCATCGCCCTAATTATAATCATGTCAGCAACTTGATCATTTATGATTACCAGATAGTAGAAATGCATTATTTTCTATTCTCTAACTCACCTGATGCCTTACACAGAATGAATTTTCAATAAATATTTTTAGATCAGTGTGATTATTATCTTAATTCCATATAGGAAAATCTGTATGGATAGTGTGTCAATAGGCTAAAAAAAATCATCTTTTCAAAACATGATGAGAAATCCCATGAAAAATATACATTTCATGTTTTGTTCAAAAGTAAAATTAGAAATGAAGTGACTTTACTGTAATTTAAAACATGTTTAACAACTGAAATAATGATGTACTATATATTGACTAATTGAATTTAAATAAAAACTTTTAAAAAATAAAGCAAAAATTGTCATCAAGTTCAGCAGAAAGTTTCTAGAACTATTTCTTCTTTAATCTACATTTCCTTAAACAGAAGTAGCCTGGGAAGATAAAACAAATGTGGGCCATGTTTACAGTAACAAATATTGTACAGTATTTTATAAAGCATTAATGCTTTACCTCATCTCCCATCAGAAGTTTCCATATTCCTTCCATCTGTGTGTATATATACACTTTAGGTTTCAGAAACTATCAAGATCTCCCTGTGAATTGGTTGTCTCTATGGTAGACCAGTTGGCTGTGGACCAGCCTTACCCAGTAGCTGGGCCTCCTACAGCTGCACCAGAAAGTGTCCCTCTGTAGACAAGGGCATTTCCTCTGTGTCTCCACATTCAAAGCCAGGGACACTGCTGTCTGTGCAGCTCATGAGGATGCCAGACTGACCAGCACTGCCACCACTGGCTTGGGTCCCAGGACACCAGCTCCAGGCTGGACGGAATGTGTATGAACCTCTCCCTGCAACCTTTCACCACACTATTAAATTATTCACACTATCCTGACTTGTGCATTTAATGGATTATAGAGCTTTCTGTGAGAAAACAACTCTTACTAGTGATCGGTTCTCTAGTAGAAAATACAAATAAAAACAAAAAAGGGGAATGTCCTATGTAATAAACGTTGATATAGGGAAATACTGGAATTGTAAATTGGTGCATCTCACATAGAGCCCACAATTATTTTAAAATATCACAATATGTGTACTATTTAAACCAGTAATTCTGCTCTGGAGAATTATTCCCAAAGAAATAATGCAATATGTAGGGAGGGTTGTAGCATGAGGATGTTCATTTACAGTATTATTTATAATTGTGAGAGGTACAAACAAATTAAGTCTCAAAAACAAGAGAATGATTATACTAATTCTGAGTGAACAATTAAGTTAATTATGACACAACCATTCAATAGAAAATATAGAAAATGCACGTTCATTACTAAAGGGGAAAAAAAGGCATATTTTTCTCCATTATTGTCTACATGAATATGTAAAAATCTTAGAATGGATACAGAAAAATTACCTTGCTTATAAGGATGGGTTGTAGGAATAGGGTTTTTTTGGTCTAATTGCAGCTTTGTGGAGTTGCTGTTTTACTCTGTAATTCATGTCTTCAGAATAAGGAGAAGGACACATTAGTAAATGCCTGCTTATGATTCTTTTTAATGAAAGAAATGCATATCTTCCCACACTAAGAGTTAGCCTCCATAGCCCAAAGCTAGTACAGTCATCAACAACTGGCAAATCACCAACTGTTGTAAAAAGTTCTAACTGCTTCTAACATAGCATCACTGAAATCTGACTGAGTGTCTTTCAAGTACCCTGCTGAGTTTCTCAGCCTTTCCAATTGCACAACATTCCATAAGCTTGGCGAGGGGTCTTGGTCAATAAGGAGACTCGCAGGTCTCCCTCCACGGCCTTTGTCTGAGATCTCTGAGCCTCAGCCGAAAGGGAATGATCCCTATAATTGTGAATCATTTAAGTTTCTGATGAAAAGTCAGCCTGAAATACTACTGCTGTAAACCATATCGTGGAGCCTGTTGGAGATTTGTAAATCACACTACATCAAAGGAAGGAAGGAGTACAGAAGAGAGGAGAGAGCTATAATGTACTGTTTCAAATGACATCAGGATCAGGGAAAGAGGTGATTTGTGACTTTTGCTTCAGAGCAGATTTAGCTGAGCCCCCAGGAACAGAAACTGAGAGACATGTGGGGGGTTCATAGGCAAGATGCGCCAGCCATAGCAGTCAAGGGTGGTAAACGTGAAAAGCCCTGAGACCCATTCCTGGGGTACTGTGCTTTGCTCAAACAAGCCCAGATCCCAGAGTGCTACATGGGCAGTGTTCAGCATATACCAGGAATTGTGCACAGGAGCTGACATCTTGTGACAAGATGAAGATCAGACCTTTGTCAAGTGTGGACCGTCCTGGAATTAATGTCTATTCTGAAAGAAGACTAAGGAGTCCGTGAGAACCTGGGGTGACTTTCCTAAATCTTAGTCCCTTCTTTGAGGTTCAGCTATAATTTTAGTGCTGTAATTTTGGGAAAAGTCACTTGGTCTTCCTGGGACTCAATTATGTCACCCTATCAGAGGGCTGAGACTAGAACATTTCTTTTTAAAGATTTTTATTTTTTTGACAGAGATCACAAGTAGGCAGAGAAGCAGGCAGAGAGAGAGGAAGAAGCAGGCTCCTTGCTGAGCAGAGAGCCCGATGTGGGGCTCAATCCCAGGACCCTGGGATCATGACCTGAGCCAAAGGCAGAGCCTTTAATCCCCTGAGCCATCCAGGTGCCCCAAGACTAGAACATTTCTAAAATCATGTCCAGCTCCAAGATTCTCTGAGTCTCCGATTCAAAAACTTCACAAAACATTCCAGGTCACACTCCTGCTGCCTCCTGGTAAACTTTCAAAGCACTTATTACCAGCAACTTGCAATTTACCAGGAAGCTGATCTTTTCTAACATCTGAATGTTTTCACTAGATCCTTTCCTCCCAAATTGAACTGAAACTTACCCTCAAGATCAAGTTTCCTATTTGTCCAGAGGATGTAATAATGCATGCTAAACAAATGATCATTTGAGAAATGAATTATTACATTCTCGTGCATCCACATGCATCCACGTGCACTATTTTAAGATGAAGAAAAAGGAAAATTACATCTGAAGAACTCCCTCCTCCTTTGTCTGGTTGGAAAATCTCACTGGGTCCCCAGGATGCAGAGTTTGAGGTAAAGATTAGCATAAAGAAATCATTTCAGAACCTGCTTTTGGGATTAATACCCTTGGGTGGAAAGAAGGAAGTAGGATGAGGCAGAGGGAGAAAGAAGATGTGCTAGAGTATGGTCACATAGAGGACTCAGCCAATCCCACGGAAAGACCTAGAACTGGCATGACACTTAAAATGGTTCCAAGTGAGGTCAAGGATTCAAGCAACCCTCCTCCCACCTTCCCTCATAGAGAGTGGCCATTGGATGCCTGCTGCCTATGCAAGAAGGTGTGACCTTGGGCGAGGGTCTCCAAAAGCAATTCCCCAAGAGGGGTAACAGCTAAGAGACAAGGGCTGGTCGAAGGAGTGAATTAGTGCTGTGGGGGTGGGTAGATGAAGGCAGGGTGGCTGAGTATCTACAGCACAAAAAGGTAGCCTGCTCTATACCACACATAATTCTTTTGTTGTTGTTGTTCAGAACTTTATTGCTTACTAAATGCCTTCACACAATCTAAACTCCTTAATCCAGGCAGCAACCTCTGGGAAATGGGACTTGTTATCACATCTAAATAATAGCTGACAGATGAGCTTTGCAAGTATCTGCAAGGGGTCCCCTGGGGGAATCCCAGACCTAATGAATAAAACCTTGAAAGCCCAGGGATGTAGAGGAAGAGAAGAGATGGATTCTCAGAGTTGAATGTCGGGTGAGCTGAGCACACCCTGTCATCATTACTATTATTGTTATCGTTATTTCCCTCAGCCTACTGTGACCTGGAAAAAAGCTGAATTATAATAATATTGTGCTCACTTCCTTTAATAGCCACCTCACTCTTTTTACTCATTTTAGGTCATGATCACATAACTCCAGCACTTTTACATATGAATAGCTATGCAGTTCTGTATTTATGCAAGTTATATCTTTTTTATAATCTGCCAGTAGAATGTTTATATTTACCCCTTATTATGGATGGAAAGTCTGTGTCTCCCCAAATCCATCTGTTGAAGCCCTAATTCCCAATGTGATGGTATTTGAAGGTGGGGCCTTCAGGAAATAATGAGGTTTAGATGAGGTCATGGGGGAGAGGCCCTCATGATAGGATTAGTGCCCTTATTTGAAAAGAGGGAGACACAAGAGCTCTCTCTCCACCATGTGAGGATCTGGTAAGAAGGCAGCTGACTGCAAAGACTGGAATACAGCCCACACCAAGAACAAAATCCACTGGCACCTTGATGTTGAACTTTCCAACCTCCAGAATTTTGAGAAATAAATGTCTATTGTGTAAGCCACCCAGTCTATATATGTTTTGTTATAGCATCCTGAGGAGTTTAATACAACCCTACAAAATTATCATTTCTTTGTTTTGGTCTTTCATTCTCACCTGATAAGTTTATTTTATTCTTGATATCCAATATCTAGATGATTACTCACCATTCCTAGGTGCATTTCAAACACAGTTTTGTAAGTCTACCTTCAATGTAATCAGCAGAGTTTTTAATGAAAAGACAACAGATTGTGACAATTCCCCTTTAGTTTGATAACTAGTGGGGGTCATATCTATTTAATGAATGAATATTACCTTATGACACATGACTTTAGTGTCTGTATCTTGTCATCTAAAATAATAGTTTCCAAACTGTTTCTTAGCAATAAAACTTTGTTTAAATAAAATCTGCTTCAAAATAATGAAATGAAAACAGATAGAAGCAGAGTCACTCTCATTCAAATGGATGGTGGGACAAGGGGCCCAGCCCCCCTTTAGCAACTGCTCTGCCTTCTCCGTAGCAAGTGATTTTAAGCGACACCTGAGCTATCTCCATGGGCACCCATAGCTTTGCAGGTTGCACTGAGAGAACTGCTGGGCAAAAATGTCATAAGGCACTTTGTCAAATGCCTTGCTGATATCAAGGTACTGCTTCACCCATATAATCTCACACATATGATGAGTTTCTCATGATTTGTCCTTGGGAAACCCATGCGGATTTCAAATAATCATTACTCTCTTTTCTAGGTGCTCACAAAACATTTTTTCCAGAGTATTTTAAGGAAGAATGTCAGGGTTGTTTTTCTATAGTTTCCAGAGTCTGAATTTTCTGCATTTTTAAAAATAACATCTCCAGTCTCTGACACCTCTTCTGTTCTCCACCTGTAACACCTGTAAGTTCTTTGTGAATTCTAGTGTATGATTAATTTATCCAGGGCAATGGTTCTCAAAGATGACTGCATATTTGAATCCCCCTGGGAGACTTCTAAAAAATGCCCAGGCCTGGGTCCTCACCTCATACCAATTAAATCAGAATCTCTTTTCTTAGTATTTTTAAAGATTTCTCTGGCTCTTTTAATATGCAGTTAAGGTTGAGAACCAGCAAGCGATCCAGGCTTTACTGAAATTCATTTTAAACAATTACATGTTCCTTTACCATCTATTCGCTTTCCAGAAGCTTCAATCTCTCTGTTCTTCATTTTTCTCATTGAAGGTCCTTCTCCATAATTCAGAAGAGAAAAATAAGAACTGAGCTAAACAGTTTTAGTTCTGTTTCATCACTTGTTCATCTAAGCTAAAATGACAGCCTATGTTTTGCTGTCCCTTAGATTGAAAATATAATTTAAAAGTTATTAACATCTTTCTCAAATCTCTATTAAAGAAGACAATTCCAACAGATTTTTTAAAGTTCATATAGTTTGTTTTTCTCTCTTTTTATTTAATCTCACCCAGTTGCTTTCTGGCATGATTCTACTTCAGGTTTTGTAGACTCCGTACTTAGCAAGAAAATCCCTTTGCTATAAGCCAGTCATTGTCCAAGCACATTTCAGTGAAAACTGTGGAATTATCTTCTCCTTTCCTGTGTTACAAATTTAAGTTCACGGTGCATCTATTCCTGTCCTACAATATCCAGCTCCACAGTATTATCTCTAATTTTCTTCACTCCTCTGTCTCCTTAAGAATTGTCAAGTACCACTTGTACAAGTGGAAGGCTCCATATGACATATTGGAATTTATAAAGTCCATTCTTGTATGTGATTCCCTCTGCGTTTTGTTTTGCAGCTCTGTCGGGGCAATATTCTAGAATTTCATGTTAAACTCTTTTTTACTCGGTTAGGCACATTATTATGAGAAATATTTATGACACTTTCTGAAGCAGCTATCAGTGTCTGAAACTGTAAACTGTACTCCAGGAAACACCATCCTCTTCCTGACACCATCTAGATAGTCAACTATTCCTATAACAAATCTGCTTTTCTCTCTCTCTCTCCCTCTCTTTTTTTTTTTTTAAAGATTTTATTTATTTATTTGAGAGAGAGAATGAGAGAGAGCATGAGAGAGGGTCAGAAGGAGAAGCAGACTCCCCGCCGAGCAGGGAGCCCAATGTGGGACTCAATCCTGGGACTCCGGGATCATGATCTGAGCCAAAGGCAGGCGTCCTGCATTTCCCTTTAAAACCATGATCACCAAATGGAAAAATAACTCCAAATCCTGCTGTGTCCTGCAAAGTCCTTGGAAATCCATCCTCAGTATGCACTGCGACTCTTTTCCTGATCTCCTCAACCATGAGGCATGGTTGTTGATTGCTTGTGTCTCAGCAGCTTTTCTTCCAGGTAGGGAAGCAATGCACTTGCTGAGGAGCATGTGCTAAGGCACTGACTCTATGAAGTGAGTCACCAACACAGTGAGGTTCTGGAACTAGTAAGAAGATTTCTCCCTTGGGGGAGGCTGTCTGTCCCCCCAACTATTAAGTTCGATTTGGGTTACTGCTTCTTTCATCTGAAGGTCTGACTTTCACCCTGGGATGATCTTCTAATCGGATATTTAAAACAATGCCCACATTTTCTTTCTCTTTCTCACACTTCCATTTGTAAATTTTCAGACTCTAGTTACGATCCATATTTACATCTTCAAAATCCATTTTCATCTTTTTCCCTTTTTTGTCCGACATTCTTTTTTTCTTCTATAAAATCCAGAAATCACAGAACAGTTCCCTTGGTGTACAAATAAATCCTTTTGGGGCTCCAGAAGAACATTTGTGGTTTCCCAAGGAAACTGCCCCCCACTCCCTGCTCGCCTTACACACATTGATCACCTGCAATACATTATCTTCTGGTTGCCTTAGGTCTTTCTGGGAAATTTACTGAATATAGCTGTACACATTCTTCATCTTGATTTTTAAGAGATGCTATTTGGAGAGTTAGCAATTAGGACTAACTAGCTCCTTCAGTGTGATGACAGACCAAATGCCCAAAGTTTAAGAAGTCAAGGGTTTGGGTCCCACCACTCCCATTAAACAGGATTTTCTTGAAAAACATTTTCTGATGCCTGAGACTTAGCTTCTGTATCTGTGAAATGGGAGCAAGGAGTAAGAGGAGATTGAAGTAGGCTTAGTTTTTAAGTTGTTGTTTTTTTTAAATCTGCATAGCACTTTATATAAAATCTTATTAAAAATCTCTAAAGCATAAAAGAGAAAAAGCAAGGGGTTGAGATTTGAAGTAGGCAGGTTCAGCTCACCTGCCAGGTGCTGAACTTTCTCCCCACCCCAGCCCACTCACCCTCCCACTGTGCTGTGCCATCAGCTAACTTCTCTGACTGCACACAGAGCAGTTAAAAACCAAATCAGAGGTTCTCAAAGTTCAGTGGTTGTGGGAATCCCCTGGGAACATGCCAAAAGAGCAAATTACTGTGCAATCCCCCTGAAATAATAAAAAGCCTAGGAATTTGCCATTTACCCTTTTGTACTGAGGATTAAAGATATAGAATGGTACAATGATCACATCTTGAGAAATACTAAACTGAGTGAATTTGAAGTTTCTTTACGCTCCTTGCAATAAGAAGCCAAGAAATACAGTACAAACCCTGATTCTACACTTTGTATTTGCCCCATGTGACCCTGGGCAAATTATTTAACTTTTTCTGTTCTCACTTATAAAATGAAGGCATTCATAATAATGCCCACCTCAAAGGATTGTCACCAGGACTAAGTGATAAAGTTTATGTCAAATACTTAGAACAGTGCCTGGAGCATGTTTGAAACTCCGCAAATAGCAATGCTTACTGTGTATTAAGCAGAACATGACACAAACTTGCATGCACAATTAAATCCAATATCCCTAATATTTCACCCATCTCTCTAGCTGATTCTTTTCATGCTCTATATTCTGTAACCTGTCACTGCATCACTAGTCACCTTTCATTTCTTTTTTTCTTTTTTTTTCCTTTCTTTCTCTTTTTTCTTTCTTTCTTTCTTTCTTTTTTTTCTTTTTTTTTTTTTTTTTGAGCCTTAGTTTTTCCATCTGTAAGATAGGACTAGTATCACTCATGTCAATCTACACAAGAGGATAATCAACAGGAAAAAAAAAAGTTCGAATGCTGCTTGCAGACCTTTATAAGAAAATGTTATGTTATACACCAAGCAGCATTATTTGGATATTTAGCATGTTAATCCGATTTTCATCAGCATCTTTGGAGGCCAGCTTATTTATGTACACAATTAGTGGAACAGAATGTGGAGAATAGTGGGCAGTGGTAAAACACAGACCATTTCCCTGAGTGACAAAAGACCCATAAGTCACAGGAGACAGACTGAGATGTGAAGGTCACTCACTTATTCGCAGGAATAAATTATATTATACCATCAAGTAAGTTTCTTCAGACAGTCATAAAGAAGAATACGGCTAAGTAATTTACTCGCAAATGATGGTTATAAACCACTCCTACTCTAACAAATCAAATTACATCATACAAACCACCTCGTCATACTCACAGGGTTACTGGAGTGGGGATAGGAGCAAAGATACAACCACTTAATCGGCTTCTCAATTTATGCAAAAGACCACGCCTGGGGAAGGGCTGAAGATCAACAGAGGAGTAGTGAAATTGCTCTTCTGGCCAAAACCACTTCACCACGATTCCCTCCATGGGTATCAAGAATCCCACCTCTGAAGCTGAGCAAACAGATGAGTTATCTGCAAGGCCTGACACAGCCTTGCGGACTGCATTAAGACTCATGTTTTGCTCAAAACAGTCCATCTTTGCTGAACTAAGCTGCGTGCAGAAGCAGATTTGGGCCCACATAAGCAGCTCCTAGCAAGGCAAACAAGAACAAAAATTGATAAAGAATGATATGCCAATTAGAATAAGGCTTCTCATCATTTAATCTCAGATTAAAATGATACAACACTGGAGGTGTAAATTTTAGAGGGAGTAATAGCCAAGATTGACTGCATGCCGACTATGGGCCAGCAGAGGGCAGGATATAGAAGTTATTGTCCCCATTTTACAGATGAAAGATAAGACACTGAGAGATAGTAACTCATTTGCCCAAAGTTATACTGTTTAATCAGTGGCAGTGCAGGGATTTAGTTCAAGTCTATTTGTCTCCAAGGCTCATGGTTCCAATGAGTCACCAAGGCTTTTTCAAACAATCTACAAAACCTTTGCAGGTAATCTGTGATGACAAATACCTTTTTTCTTGGGTGCTACCTCTGATAGCCAGTAGATCTGGGCTTAGCAGAAAGAAACTTTGATGAGTTAAAAAAAAAAATACCTATAAAAAGTGAAGTTTTAGAGAATAGGGAACACATGCCAATTGCTCACCATTCTGATTTTGTTTAACCTCCTAATGTTACAGACAAGAATGTGAGGACCTGGAAGATAAATTGGCCCAAATCCTATGAGATCAAGCATCCACATCTGCTGCCTGATTAAAAACCTTTCCCCACTCACCCCCCAGGTTGCTAGTAAGAAGGAATGATCTGATTGTTTCCACACCTGCTCTGACCTTACCTGCGGGCGTGGGTACTTACTTCTACTGGTTATCCAAGACATTTAGCATAATGTCTTTCATGAAAAAGAATAAAGCAACTTTATATCCCTACATTTTTTCCAGTTTTGTTGAGAAAAATTGACATACAACACTTAAACAACAACTTTAAAGCATGAGGATTTACATCCTTAAAGTTGTTGGATTTACATCCTTAAAGTTGTTGGATTTACATCCTTAAAGTTGTAAATCCCGATGTAAATCCAGCTGGATTTACATAGATTGGGAACAATGATCACAATATATTCAGCTAACATCCACTTTCTCAACCATCTTCCTCCTTTCTTAACTACAGATACATTTATTTACATTATTAAAAATTCAATTACAGAGGCACAAAGGATAAAAATTAAGTTCCCTTTAGGAAAACTTAATCTTCTTTCCTCCCCGATATGACCACTTTTAACACTTTAAAGTACTCCTCATAAGTGTTAAAAGTTCTTCAAGAAATCTCCTTAAAGAACTTTTCCACACAGTTACAGATGTTACAGGTGTTCATGTGCAAATAGACTGCTGTAGGGCTTTGTTTAAATGTGGTCTTATGACAGAAACTATATGCAACTCGTGTTTGTTAACTTGATAATTCCCTCACCCTTCTACTTCATTATGGACTGCCTCTAGAACTTTACACTGTGAAGCTCCCTATTGAGAGACTGTAACATCATTTGCAAACACTCAGAGACATATCCTCTAAAGGTATATTTACTCAAAAGACCTACTGATGCACCTACCGATTGAACCATGTTTACAAGAATGTTTAGGCTAGAGGGGGAGAAGCAAGACGGTGGAAGAGTAAGAGACCTAAATATCATCGGGTCCCAGGAGTTCAGCTAGATCATTAGCAAACAATTCTGTGTTCCTATAAACTCAACAGGAAGTTGAAGTGGAGAAAAGTAGCAATTCCAGCAACAGAAAAGCAACCACGTTCTGGAAGGTAGAAATGTGTGGAGAAGTGAATCTGAGGTGATAGACGGGGAAATAGTCTGGGGGGGGGGGGTGCTCCCAGCAAATAGTAGAGCAGTGGGACACAAAATTGAAACTTTTAGAAGTCTGCTCTACTGAGGTATGTCCCTCCAGAGAATAAGCAGGGGGTGGAGTCCTCACAGGGACAGTGTGATATCAAGACCCATGGGATCACAGAAAGACTGGGGTGTAGGAGGGTAGCAGAGCTCCCAGGTATTGAAGTGGGGAAGCCAGCTACACAGACAGAGCTGAGGAGTGAGCTCTCAGCTTGGGGTTACCTTTAACCATGATCCAAGGCAGAGTCAGGCCACTGCTCTTCAAGCAGGGACCCCACAAGTGGTAGATCCAGGGAGACTCACCTTCCTTCTCCAGGAGAAGCCACATGGGAGCCCGCTGCAGGAATCTGCTGGGCTTGGAGACTCCAAACAGGGCAGTGTACCAGAGATAGAAACACTGAGTCACAGGCTGCCTGAGCTCAGAACACAGCTGGAGACCAGGGAGACAGGTGGGATTGACTGCTTTTCTCTGAGGGTGCACTGAGCAGTGGGGCCCTGAGCTCTCAGCTCCTATGGGCCAGAGATTGGGAGGCCACCATCTTCATTCTCATCTTCCAGCACTGTGTGGAAAATATTCAGGGAACAAAAGCTATAGAGAGCAAACCTGAGCAGATTACTTAGCTTGGCCCCTGACAAGGATGGTGCAATTCTGCCTCAGGCAAATTTGAAAATCACTGCAACAGGCCCCTCCTACAGAAGATCAGCAAGAACACCCAGCCAAGACCAAGTTCATCGATCAATGAGAACTGCAAAACTTCAGAGCTATGGGAATACAGCACATAGAATTCATGGCTTTTTCCCCATGATCCTTTAGTCTTTCAAAGTTAATTTTTTTTTATTTTATTTCTTCTTATTCTATTTTTTAACCTTTCCTCTTTCCTATTTTAATATTTTTAACTATTTTATCTTTTTTTTAATTTTATTTTTTTTTAGGGTTCCAAGATTGTTTATGCACCAAACCCAGTACTCCATGCAATATGTGCCCTCCTTAATACCCCACAGAAGGCTCAGCCATCCCCGCCACTTCCTCCCTTCCAAAACCCTCAGTTTGTTTTTCAGAGTTCACAGTCTCCCATGCTTCATCTCCACCTATGATTTACCCCAATTCACTTTTCCTTTCCTTCTCCTAATGTCCTCCATGTTGTTCCTTATATTCCACAAGAAAGTTAAACCATATGATAATTGACTTTCTCTGATTCACTTATTTCATGTAGCATAATCTTCTCCAGTCCATCCACATTAATAAAAAAGTTGGGTATTCATCCTGATGGCTGTGTAATATTCCATTGTATATACAAAACATATCTTCTTTATCCATTCATCAGTTGAAGGACATCTTGGCTCTTTCCACAATTTGGTGATTGTGGCCATTGTTGCTATGAACACTGGAGTACAGATGGCCCTTCTTTTTACTACATCTGTATCGTTGGGGTAAATGCCCAGTAGTGCAATTGCAGGGTCATAGGGAAGCTCTATTTTCAATTTCTTAAGGAATCTCCACACCATTTTCCAAAGTGGCTGCACCAACTTGCATTTCCACCAACAGTGTAAGAGCGGTTTCCCTTTTTCCACACCCTGTCCAACACTTGTAGTTTACTGTATTGTTGACTTTGGCCATTCTAACTGGTGTAAGGTGGTATCTCAATTGGTTTTGATTTGAATTTCTCTGATGGTTAATGATGATGAACATTTTTTCATGTGTCCATTAGCCACTTGTATGTCTTCATTGGAGAAGTGTCTGTTCATGTCTTCTGCCCATTTTTTGACACAATTATCTGTTTTTTGGGTGTTCAGTTTGAGGATTTCTTTATTTAACTATTTTATCATATCAATACCTTTTTAAAATTTTTTTTAAAATTTTCATTGTCATAGTCATATTCTAGCCCATCATTGTATTTAAACTTATTTTTTTGTATACATATAGGTTTTTCTTTCCTTAAAATTTTGGAGTACAGTTTCTTCTAACAGACCAAAATACACCCTAAATCTAGCATATGGCTTTGTTCTAGTCTCCAGCCTGATCACATTCTCCCCCCACCTTTTTTTAAACCATCTTCTTATTATATCAATTCCTTTCTTAGAATCTTTTTTAATTTCCTCTTTACAGTGATATTCCATCTCTTCATCATGTTTACCCTTATTTTTGTATGTATATAAGTTTTCTTTCTTTAAAATGTTGAGAGGCAGATTCTTCTAACAGACCAAAATACATCCAAAATCAAGTGTGTGACCCTGTTCTATTCACCACTCATATATGAGTGGTGAATAGAATGTATATTACCCCCCCTTTTCCTCTCCCTCTGGTTTCAGATCTCTTCTAATTTGTTAGTGTATATTTTTCTGGGGTCACTACTACCTTTTTATTATTTTGTCCTTTCATTCATCTATTCTTATCTATTCATATCAAGGTGGAAAAACTCACCCCAAAAAAAGAACAAGAGGCAGTACCAATGGCTGGATATCTAATCAAAATGGACATTAGTAATGTGTCAGAACCAGAGCTCAGAATGACAATTATCCAGGTGCTACCTGGATTCAAAAAAGTATATGGGAGAAAATTATAATAAAGAATTTCCCTATTTTGGCAAAGGGAGCAAGCATCAAAATCCAGGAGACACAGAAAACTTCCCTCAAAATCAATAAAAATAGGTCAATGTCCTGTCACTGAATCGTAAAACTTACAAGTCTCGGTGACAAAGAAAAAATCCCAAAAGCACCTCGGGAGCAGAAGTCTGTTAACATACAATGGTAGAAATACTAGACTTGTAACAGACCTATCCACAGAGAACTGGCAGGGCAGAAAGAACTGGCATGATATATTAAGAGCCTTAAATGAGAATAATATGCAGTCAAGAATACTATAGCCATCTAGGCTGTCATTGAAAAATTGAAGGAGAGATAAAAAGCTTCCAGAACAAACAAAAACTAAAAGAATTCATGTACAAACCAATCCTACAGGAAATATTGAAAGTGTTCCTCTAAGCAAAGAGAGAGCCTAAAAGTAGTAGACCAGAAAGGAACAGAGACAATGTACAGTAACAGTCACCTTACAGGCAATACAAGGGCACTAAATTTATATCTTTCAATAGTGACCCTGAATGTAAATGGGCTAAATGCCCCAATCAAAAGATACAGGGTATCAGAATAGATTAAAAAAATAAAACAACAACAATCAAGACCCATTGATATGCTGTCTACAAGAAACTCATTTTAGACCCAAAGACACCTCCAGATTAAAGTGTTCATTTACTATGCTAATGGACATCAAAAGAGAGCTGGAGTGGCAATCTTTATATCAGATAAATTAGATTTTAAGCCAAAGACTATAATGAGAGTTGAGGATGGACACTGTATCATACTTAATGGGTCTGTCCAACAAGAAAATCTAACAATTTAAAATATCTATGCCCCTAACATGGGAGCAGCCACATTATATAAACCAATTAATGACAAAATCAAATCAACACATCACCAATAATAGTAGGAGACTTCAAAACCCCCCTCACTGAAATGGACAGATCTAAGCAAAAGATCAACAATGAAATAAAGGCTTTAATGACACACTGGACCAGATGGACATCATAGATATATTCAGAACATTCCATCCCAAAACAACAGAATATACATTCTTCTCTAGTGTGCATGGAACATTCTTCAGAATAGATCACATTCTGGATCACAAATCAGGTCTCAGCCAGTACCAAAAGTTTGAGATCATTCCCTGCATATTTTCGGACCACAATGCTTTGAAACTAGAACTCAACCACAAGAGGAAAGTTGGAAAGAACTCAAATACATGGAGGCTAAAGAACAACATACTAAAGAATGACTGGGTCAACTCGGAAATTAGAGAAGAATTTTAAAAACTCATGGAAACAAATGAAAATGAAAATAAAACTATTCAAAATCTTTGGGACAGAGCAAAGGCAGTCTTGAGAGGAAAGTATATAGTGATATAAGCTTTTCTCAAGAAACAAGAACGGTCTCAAGTATACAACCTAACCCTATACCTAAAGGAGCTGGAGAAAGAACAACAAAGAAAGCCTAAACCCAGCAGGAGAAGATAAATAATAAAGATCAGAGCAGAAAACAATGAAATAGAAACCAAAAGTACAGTAGAACAAATCAATGAAACTAGGAAACGGTTCTTTGAAAGAATTAATAAGATTGAATAACCCTGGCCAGACTTACAAAAAGAAAAGAGAAAGGACCCAAGTTAACAAAATCATGAATGAAAGAGGAGAAATACAACCAACAACAAAGAAACACAAACAATTATAAGAATGTATTATGACCAACTATACACCAGCAAATTGGAAAATATAGAAGAAATGGATGCATTCCTAGAGATGTATAAACTAGCAAAACTTAACCAGGAATAAATAGAAAACCTGAACAGACCCATCACCAGTAAGAGTTATGAAGCAATCATCAAAAACCTCCCAACAAGGGGCGTCTACTTGGCGCAGATATTAAACATCTGCCTTCGGCTCAGGTATTGATCCTGAGATCCTGGAATTGAGCCCTATGTCAGGCTCCCTCTCATTGGGAAACTTGCTTCTCTCACTCCTCCTGCTTGTGTTCCCTCTCTCACTATCTCTCTCTGTCAAATAAATATATAGGATATTAAAAAAAAAAAAAAAGGAACACATATTAGGGGCGCCTGGGTGGCTCAGTGGGTTAAAGCCTCTGTCTTCGGCTCAGGTCATGATCCCAGGGTCCTGGGATTGAGCCCCGCATCAGGCTCTCTGCTCAGGAGGGAGCCTGCTTCCCTTTCTCTGCCTGCTTCTCTGACTGCTTGTGATCTCTGTCTGTCAAATAAATAAATAAAATCTTTAAAACAAACAAACAAAAAAACCTCCCAACAAGAGCCCAGGACCAGATGGCTTCCCAGGGGAATTCTACCAAACATTTAAAGAAGAATTAATACTTACTCTCCTGAAACTGTTCCAAAAAATAGAAATGGGAGGAAACTTCCAAACTCACTTTATGAGGTCAGCATTATCTTGATCCCAAAACCAGACAAAGACCCCACCAAAAAGGAGAATTACAGGGGCGTCTGGGTGGCTCAATGGGTTAAAGCCTCTGTCTTTGGCTCAGGTCATGATCCCAGGGTCCTGGGATCGAGTCCCGCATCGGGCTCTCTGCTCATCAGGGAGCCTGTTTCCCTTCCTCTCTCTCTGCCTGCCTTTCTGCCTACTTGTGATCTCTGTCAAATAGATAATAAAATCTTAAAAAAAAAAAAAAAAAGGAGAATTACAGACCAATATCCCTGATGAACATGGATGCAAAAATTCTCACCAATATACTAGCCAATAGGATCAAACAGCACATTAAAAGGATGATTCTCCATGACCACGTGGGATTTATTCCTGGCTGCAAGATTGCTTGAACATCCGCAAATCAATCAATGTCATACAATACATTAATAAAAGAAAAGAACAAGAACCATATGATACTCTCAATAGATGCTGAAAAAGCATTTGACAAAGTATAGCACTTGATCAAAATTCTTCAAAGTGTAGGGATAGAAGGTACATACCTCAATATCATAAAAGCCATCTATGAAAATCCCACAGTGAATTTCATTCTCAATGAGGGAAAAACTGAAAGCTTTTTCCCTAAGGTCATGAACGCAGCAGGGCTGTCCACTATCACCACTGCTACTCAGTATAGTACTAAAAGTCCCAAACTCAACAATCAGACAATAAAAGGAAACAAAAGGCATCCCAATTGGCAAAGAAGACGTCAAACTCTTATTCCTTGCAGATTATATGATACTTTATGTGGGAAACCCATAAAACTCTACTCCAAAACTCTGAGAACTCATAAAGGAATTCAGTTAAGTGTCGGGATATAAAATCAATCTACAGAAATCTGTTGCATTTCTACATACCAACAGCAATACAGAAGAAAGAGAAATTAAGGAGTCGTTCTCATTTACAATTGCAGCCAAAACCATAAGATACCTAGGAATAAACCTAACCAAAGAGGCAAAGAATCTGTACTCCGAAAACTATGAAGTACTCATGAAAGAAACTGAGGAAGACACAAAGAAATGGAAAAACATTCCATGCTCATGGACTGGAAGAACAAATATTGTGAAAATGTCTATGCTACCTAAAGCATTCTACACATTTAATGCAATCTCTATCAAAATACCATCAATGTTTGTCAAAGAAATGGAACAAATAATCCTAAAATTTATATGGAATGAGAAAAGACCCTGAATAGCCAAAGGAATGTTGAAAAAGAAAACCAAACTTGGCAGCATCACAATTCCAGACTTCAAGCTCTATTACAAATCTGTAGTCATCAAGCTGGCACAAAGACAGACACATAGATCAATGGAACAGAATAGAGAGCCCAGAAATGGACCTCCAATGCTATGGTCAACTAATCTTTGACAAAGCAGGAAAGAATGTCCAATGGAAACAAGACAGTCTCTTCAACAAATGGTATTGGGAAAGTTGAACAGCCACATGCAGAAGAATGAAACTGTACCATTTCCTTACACCACATACAAAAGTAGACACAAAATGGATGAAAGACCTCAATGCGAGACACGAATCCATCAAAACCCTTGAGGAGAACACAGGCAGCAACCTCTTTGACCTCAGCCACAGCAATTTCTTCTTAGAAACATCACCAAAGGCAAGAAAACCAAGGGAAAAAATGAGCTATTGGGATTTCATCAAGATCAAAAGCTTTTCCACAGCAAAGTAAACAGTCCACAAAACCAAAAGACTGCCGACAGAATGGGAGAAGGTATTTGCAAATGACATATCAGGTAAGGGTTATTATCTAGAATCTATAAAGTACTTATCTAACTCAACACCCAAAGAACAAATAATCCAATCAAGAAATGGGCAGAAGACATAAACAGACATCTCTGCAAAGAAGACATCCAAATGGCCAACAAACATATTTGAAAAGGTGCTCAACATCACTTTTCTGGGTGTTCCATTCTATGGGGAATGATAACTCAGGCAATTAAACCTCTACCATTTGTGTTGAGGCAGATTTTTTTTTTCCTTGAACTTTAAAGTGTTGTTAATCTTAAAGGATCACCCATTTATCTTGTAACATTTTACAAAAAGGCATGAATTTTAATTCTTCTTCTGAACCATTAGAATTACACTTATTGTCCAAAATGGTTAAGAAGGACATGTACACACACACACACACACACACACACACACACACACACACATCAATTAATTTTTAGAGATGTCATTTATAGTTGATTTTGTTCTCAGCAAGTATCCATGGTCTTTGATTTGTTTCTACAAATGGACATGATAGGATGTCAATTCCTAGGTTGATAAGGAGTATTGTTTTTGTGAGAAAATTGGGAACATTACATTTTCTAGTTCACAACCTGACTCCAGTAACACCCTGCTTTCAGACTTGTCCACAGTGCCTGCTCATTTGACCCCAAAAAGTGGAATTGTTGTGATGGATAAATTGAGCGAGGCTGTCACTCTAGAACTAAAAGTGGCAACAGGAAACTAGCAACTAGCAACCCATAACTAGCAAGAACCAGCAGGATAAACCTGTATTTAGAAAGAAAGCAGTTTATTACATCCTGCTGAAATTACCAAAAGTAGAAAAGTAATCCATATCCTCCAAACCCATTGATAAATTATTCTCCCAAATCCTTTCATCCAGGCTTGGATCAGCTGTGGACCCTTGAAACGTTCCGTGATAAGAACTTTCTCTTGTTTTACCATGAGGTAATTACAATATATTACTAATTAACCAGATAAATTTTTACTGTTAGAAGACATGAGTTCATTACCAGACAGAAACTATTTTTTAGGACAGAGATTTTCAAACATTTCCTTCTAGCATTGCCAAATGAAGTTTAATTATGCATGCTCTAGAACATTTTTAACATATAATGTTTTATCATATGATTAATTAATTGGAAAAGATGTCATTTCTGGCCTATTATAAATATTGATATTTTAAAAATAAAATATTCCATCACTCTTTTAGATGTTTTTGATGAGCTACAAATATCATAACAATCAGAGACCTATAATTATCCATTAAAAAAAAAATCTTGAAATTTTATCTGATACCATTTTCCCCTAAAATATGTTTAGTGGAAAGTATTTTCATTTCACTTTCCCAGTGGAATGTTATCTTAAAGTAATATGTTTCATGCTTGAAAATCTCTTAATTGTCTTATCATGATCCTCTGCAGTTATTTTCATATATATATAATATATGCATTATACATATACACATATATATATGTATATATAATTAAGTTTCTAAAAATTTCCTGTGGTCATAGTGTTTGGATTAAAGTAATATTATAATGCATATAACAACATATTTGAAATACTACTTCTGGGTTTAGTTGCCTTACTTTTGTTATGGTCAATAATTTACAAAACCTCAAAAATATACTATAAATGTTAATAAACAGTAATCCTAAGAAGTAAAATCTTATTCTAAACCCTCTCTTAAGAAATTGACATGGGTTGCTGCAACAACATGAATGGAAATAGAGAATACAATGCTAAGTGAAATAAGTCAGTCAGAGAAAGACAAATACCATATGATTTCACTCATGTGTGGAATTTAAGAAACAAAACCAATGAGCAAAAGAAAAAAAAAAAAGAGAGACAGTGAGACAAACCAAGAAACTGTAGAGAACACACTGAAGGTTACCAGAGTGGGGACGTGGGGAGGAAGGGTGAAATAGGTGTTGGGGATTAAGACGTACACTTGTCATGATGAGCATCAGGTAATGTACGCAACATGTTGAATCACTATAACGTGTTCCTGGAACTAATATGACACTATAAGTTACTTACCGGAATTAAAATTAAAAATTTTATTTAAAAAATTAATGTGGGTTGCTTATGAAGCCTTGGTTAAAGAAACTGTCCAGTTGGCTCTTGTCTGGTATCAGGGGGGTTGTACTTACCACAGAGCACCATTGTAAGACTCCAGAGAAATGGTAAGATTTTCTTTTAGGAAGTATGACAAGGGAAGGAGGGACACGGGCAGAGGCAAACCAGACTATTGGTAATTTCTAAGGAAGTTTGGGGAAAGAAAGCAGATGGAATAGTACAAACTGAAAGTGGATTCCTTTAAAATCATGTGTAACCATATTCCCCTTGGAAAGTTTTTGTACACCCTGGTTTGAGGAACAGTGCCTTAAAACACGGACCATTCTTCTTCTCTTCTAAGCCTTCTCAACCAGGCAAAGATGAACAGAATGGGATGTGACCAGAGTTCACCTTCTGGACCACATGTATGTACTGGAGTAACACTGAACATGTTCTCCAAGAGCAAGAAACCAATCTCCTCTCTATTGTTACGATCTTTTCACACTACTGATAGAAGGGCATGCTCTTGAGGCTATAAAATAACAATTGATAGTTATTTCTGAGACAATCTCATCATTTAAATTTAGGTTCAAGAAAATCTATACAGATAAAGAAAATAGTAAGAAAAAAATCCATTGAAATGTGACAAGATAAAAGCAAAAATACATTGATATTTACTATGTTTTAAATTACTTGTCTGCTCCAACCACTGTATGCATGCCACAAACACACACAAATCCTGGTTATATCCTAAGTACAGCTCAGTGCTAAGCAAAGTGAAAAAGTCAGAAAATAACAGGTCAGAGATTACAGCAAGGTTACCATTGGGGGAGGGAGAAAAACAGCTCCTACAGAATAATAGGTTTTAAATTGGAGGTCTTTACTTAAAACCCTCAGGAAATAAAAAGGGTCAAAAAACAGAAAATTGCCCAGGGGTTATATTACTTTAAAAGACAATCTCGTTTCTCTTTCAAAAATAGCTGTATTTTTTGGAAGATGCCTTTGACAATGGATGTCATCACTTAAGGAGCATAGCTCAATGAAAGAGTGGTCAAGAATTCTGAGTTTTATGGCATTTAAATGTTTCTGCCAGTTTATAGAAAATGGTGCCGTTTTGACCAATTTGATTTAAGGAACTGAAAACTCAGATGTAAATTAAGAAATTAAACTAATTTTAGGGTTTTTTTTTTTAATTTTGCAATCAGGATTATATTTTATTTAAAGATAGTAGAATTAAAACTTTACTGACTCTAATATCCTAAATGAAATCTCATAATGTGTTTGAAAAGAAAACTGTTTTCAGTAATAGGGAAAACAAACAACTGTGTAATCAGGGAAAATCTTTCTGCATCATTTCGTTTTTACACAGTCACTAACAAGAATCCTCTTAATACTGATATCGTATGCTTAAATCATTGTCCAAACAAAATTTCTTTAATGTCAGTCTGGTAAGATTAATATGTTTTAATTTCTTAGAATTAAGTAGATATTACATTAATAGACAAGAACTCAAGCTCAGTCAGTATGTTCCATTCATAATAATTGTGATAAGGACATGGGATTACCAGTAGTTTACACTTTATTTCCCAAGTAGATATATAACTGGAATCCTGCTATATAAATCCGTGATTTCCTGAATCATGTGCCTGGTACATGATATTCTCTCAATTTAAAAACAAACAAACAAACAAACAATGAATTACTTTCCCTATAGTCATTAGTCTATTTAGTCTATAGCTGTCCAATAAGCATTTAAAATGAGGCTACAACATTCAGTAGACACTGAAGGCACAGTTTCCAGTAAATTCATGCTATCAAAGTTTGTAAAATGAAAACAAAGATGGCGGTAAGGGAAGAGAAGGCAGAACGGCAACAGTGCTCTTACGACTGATGTCACCCATGCTTCAAGAAGTGTCATACTTCTGCCACCCTGGTAGGTAAAATCGGATGGGGTGAAAGACAACTATAAGACCAGAAAAGAACAAGAGCTTAAGTCTGAGAAAAAAAGTAAGGGGTGCAGACAGATTTAGGCGGAGGCCACAGATGAAGCCCAAAGAAAACACAGAGAATTTGACAGTTGTTTCCAAAGAATATTCAAAGTAGGAAAGAAGTTAAACAAATTCAAGCTGTTTTCTCCTAATGGTATTTCACTGACGATTATTATTTTGGAGAAGGTCTGTGGCTTACCTTGAAGTTCTGGTGGTTGCTTAGCTCAGGTTGGAATCCCAGCTGACGTTTTGAGGGCACTTACTGTGAACCAAGCTCTGTGATGGTTATTTTACACAGATCACCCCATTCAGCCTCCCAGGTACTCTAGGAGATAGGGAGTCTTACCATCCCCATTTTATGGTTAGGCAAATGGGGCTTAGAGAAGCTACTTTAAGTTTACCTGTCACAGGCAAGTAGTGTAGCTACTTTAGGTATCTAAGGGAAAACGTTAGGGCACTGTATCCTTAAATCCAAAGCCCTTAAACCTCTTGGCTACTGAAATTGCAAGATAAGTGACATTCAAATATGTCTTTGAAATCCAAGTGCAAATTTCATTTGCTAATTATCACCAGTTGATTCAAAACAAATAGTTAAATGTGTATGGTGTGAGCAGGAGGATATTGTATTTTTTTTCCCACATTCATTTTCCCTAATGAAGACATTGAGACGGGATGTTAGCCTTGACAAATGTCACAAGAGCATATAAATATCTAAATACATGTCTACATGTTTTCAAACAAGTGTATTAAATATATACATATACATCTAGAGAAATACATGTGAATACTTACAGATAAACTCATACATTTATGATAAAAAAAAAATGTTTTACATCTTTTCTATTAGTCCGCAATTCAACGAATAGATTTAATGCAAAACCAAATTTTAAAAATCCAACATAATTTTGAAAGAAATCATCAAAATGACTTAAAATTTCATCTGGATAAATAAAGAGGAGATTACTTGTCTAAGTAGACATTAAAATATTATAAAGCTTAGATAATTAAAACCCTGCAATAAGATGGATCAATGGGAAGAAAGAGCAAAGCAACAGCCACTGGTGTGCATATAATATATGATTTTAAAAATATCATCTACCAACGGAAAAGACCCAGGTTATTTATTAAATACTACAGAGGAATTCGAATATTTGTGGAAGAAAACAAAGTCAAACTGTTGGATTTGTGAAGCTATGCAGAGTTAGAGAATTCAAAAACTACTAATACAGTAGCTTTGAAATATGGTCAAAACATTTTTAAAATAATCATGAAGATTATTAGTTATAATCAAAGGTTGTAACTCCATTCTTCTCTTTGTAACTTAACTCCCATTAGTGCACTTAATCCAGGATTCTGCATAAACCTCGGACTCACTAAACAGTGTTGTATATATAAGAATTAAGTTGTATTTTTTAAGAATATTTTAAATTTTTAAGAATATTTTTAAACTATTAAGAATATTTTTAAGAATATAATATTTTTCACTTGCCATAGTCCTTAAAAATTGAATATGTAATATACTTATACACTAAATATATTTCCTCTTGCCCTAATTCCCTCTACTTATTAGAGAAGGACATATTTTTTCTATTTTCTTAGAGGAAATTGCTCAAGTTTAAAATTGAGATGTTAACCATGCTGAATGTATAGCTACCTTCCAATAAGCACTCTGCAAGGCACTAGACATCTGGTTGTGCCTGTCATTTTTGCTACAGATATAGCTCAAACAGAGGGTAAAGAATGCAAGCCCTCGGTTTGGTCTTATCATCATAAAAGATGGGTATAAGTCTAAGATATCATTGAGAGAGTTTTTATTACTGTGGGTTCGGTTGAGTTTGCTACCCTGTGGAGAAATACCTGTTGAGACACATTTGTCCTTCCCTGATGAAACAGTGTTTTGACGTGATTGCAATTGGGAATAGAGATTTCCTTGATTTACTGGATTAGGGGGAAAACTGGGTTTGCCTAAGCCTTTATCCCTCCTTCTTCCCCTAAAGAAACTCTTTTAAATAGGGCTGATAATTTTAATTGTGGCTTCTGACTATCGAGAGGATGTTTTATAAAACCATGTCTCTTTAACCCAAATTATCATGTTTATCATTTCATTTTCTGCTAGGTTGGCATAATGGCAAATGTTGGTGGTGGTTATTGTTTTTTTTAATTTTGAAATTTTTTATATGCATGGAAAATATGAGAGACTTATATAATGAACACCTATATATCCATAATGTAATGGGTTCTAGATTTTAAAACTGTTAATATCCTGTTTTTCTTACTGTTGATATATTTTATGTCATTTCTTCCAAACTTGCTAGCTTACATTGTTTTGTAAGGAAGAGCATTCCCTCCTTAGCTATAGCTGTATGGTTTTCCTGAAAGACAGGGTCTACTGGAAAGGGAAGGCGAACATTTGAATCTTTCTCTTAAATTGCCACAATTCAGAAGAAAGACTTTGTGTTAAAGTCATTTCTAACAGTAACAATAAGGATATTTTATTGTTGTTGTTTGCTTTTTTTAGAGCGTCATGTATTTTTTAGACATTAAACTGTGTAAATCAATTGCAGTTATTCTTTTTGATGCTCAAGTGGTTCAGCTTTGGACAGTAGTAGCCCACCAGTTTTCTTCTGGCTTGTTTATCTGTTTCTCATGGGGCGGAAGGCACGATCTGCTGGGAAGAACTGCATTTATAGGGAGCAGGAAATCAGGCATGTAGTTAAGGCTTGGAGGTAGAGGGATATCAAACACAGTCACATTTACCAAACAGATGGTAAGGAGAGAAAGCTGAGATTAAACCAGAAGGGAAATATGCAGCTTTATTTTGACATGCCACTTTCTTTTCTAGATGTGAACTAGGATTTGTCATGGATACCTATAATTATTTTGTTCTGCTACCTATTAAGTTGGGAAGAGCTTCCTCGAGCTCAACTCTTTCATTCATATTTCCACCTTAGATTAAGGAAAGAAGCATAAGCAATCTTACAAGCTTTTTTGGTTTTTCAAAGTAAGATGCTTTGCAATGGAAAAATATCTCACAATAATGTTAACTATTTTTCAATAAATTCCAAAGTCTTTTCTGAATTATTGTCAAATAAGTACTAATGAAAAATACAGCTACAACCTTTATTTATCCCTAAAAATTTTATTTATGCTTGGTTTCAAGCCCTCTAAGCAAGAATAATCTGTTTTCGATATTTAGGCAAGAAGAAATTAAACTATTTGGGTCATCTGACCCATCAGTACTAGAAGAATGGATATTTTCAATGCAGAGAAATGAAGCTCCTCTGCATAATTCAATTAAATTATGAGACTGAAATGTGAAGTTAAATCCCATCATCTGAAAACAAAATACTAAAATATTTCCAATCTTCAGAAAAATGTGAAATTGGGACTAATATTTAATGCCCATTAAATTTCCTTTATTTGTGATTCTTCTTTTATCAGGCATAAGAGATGCTTCTGCTATAATGATAACCTACCACAATAAATAGGAATTTTCCAATTTATTAAAATGAGATTTGGATGAAGGACATCTATGAAAGAAGACCTCTGTGGGTAGAACTGAAGATGGCAAGGCTTAGTCCCTTATAACATTAACCGTCAGTGGAAGACTATCTCCCCAGCAAAGTTTCAGGAGGTGGGTGTTTGTGTTTTGGAAGAGGCGGCTTGCATTCATTATTAACAGCAATAGTAATAAAAAAAAAAAAGTGTCAACACATTGTATCACCACATTCTGTTCCTAACATTTGTAAATATAGTCTCTAAACTACAAATAATTTACCCTACATCAAATGAAACAAAACCAAACAAATAAAAACAAAAATATATTTCTATTTTATTTCTTGCCTTTTAAAATTCTCCCTACTTTAAAAAAAATGTTTGTGTAGAAGGGTTTATTACATAAGATATCTGAAGACAGGTTCATTAATTTACTGTTTCCCTTTTGAGAGAAACCCAAAAAAAGGGAGAATGGAGAAAAAGATAAAGAAAGAGAGGAGACAGCAACCTGTTAAAGGTCAAGCAGAGGGGGCAGCTCTGTATCACTTAATTCAATAATACCCCCATTAAAGTTGGCCATTGCTTTTTTTATTATAGCATATCTGTGCTTCTAAGAACACTAACAGTGAGAAATAAATTAATATGGCTTCAGATGCAGCAGATGACAGTGGGAGGCCAGGTTTAATTCACACTTATGAAGTCTTCTTGAATTGTGTCACCTGTAGAATTTGTACTTGACTTTTGGAAACTTAAAACGTTCTTACCACTGAGAACTAATTAAGAAATCTGGCCCTCTGTGACTGAGCTCATTTTGTTCAGGTTGACTGCATATTCAAGTTTGACTCAAGATGCTCATCTAATGTATACTGTGACCAACTCTTTCAGTTGGATTAAGATAATTGCCTAGCTCAACACTCTCCTTATACATTCCATAAGAATGGCATTCAGAGCCCATAACAGAGACAGAGGCTGTTACCCAATCACCCCTCCAGATTTTTAAGAAGCTTGAACTGCAAAAGTTAAAGGTGTGCTTTGGAATGAACCCAAAGCAATCACAGGTTACCATTAGCAGACAAAAAAAGAAGTATGCAGGTAGCAACATGGATGAATCTTATAGACATTAGGTTAAGTGAAAGAAGTCAGACACAAACAGTGGGTACTTGTGATTCTATTTATATGAAGTGCAAGAACAGAACATTTTAATCTTTGATGATAGAAGCCAGAATATTGATTACCTCTGGTAAATAGGTATTGACAGAGGAGTGTTAGGGTACCTTCTAGAATGGCAGAAGTTCCCCCATATCTTGATCTAGAATCTGCCTTGGGTATAGATCTATAAAAATTCATTGAACTGTACCCTTTGTGATTTGAAAATTACACCTCAGTGAAAACTACCAAAAGAATTAGGCAAAAAATACTCAACTTTAAACTCATTACAAACACAAGAAGTCCTGATTTTTCAATAGAGACCACAAAGAGTTTCATCTTCACAATGCTGCCATTAGACTATCAGACTATTGCAAGTGGGTATGAGCTCTAGATTGTGGATCTAACTTACTTTTTATATAAACCCAGCAAAGTCATCAAGTCCCTAGCCATCAAACAGATGGAACACACTCAATCCTTTGTCTCATTGTATCATTGGGGTTTGAAACAGAGAAAAGTGAAAAAAAAAAAAAAACAAGTATTCTATGAAAGCCATGGCCACAGGCCTGATGGCCTCAGGAATTCACTCATGAAATCAATATTTTGGGAGCCAGATGCTATCACAGGCACAGGACATACACAGATGAACAACTAAGACAAGATTCTGCTGCCCTAGACATTCAGGAATCAGGGAAGAGAAGAAGACAAGCAATTTAAACGTAAATGCACAAAAAATTCTCAGCTAGTGGTAAGTGAAGGAATGAGGAGGGGGCCTTCTAGATGAAGCGATCAGAGAGGGCCTCTCTAAAGATTTGACCTTTGATCAGTGACCTAAATGATGACATGGAGTCAGTTCATGCAGAAAGGAAAACTGAACCAGGTAAATAGAGAGCAGCAAATTTTCAAAGTCCTGAGGATAAATAAAGCTTGATGTGCTTGATAAATACAAACAAGGCCAGGGAATGAGTGGGGAAATCATAGGAAACAAAACCAAAAACAAATACAAAAACAAAAAAAAAGGAGGCTATTTCAAGTCTCTGAATTGGATTCTGAACACAATGGTAAGCTATCAGAAGGTTTTAAAGGAAGGGCTAATGCAGATAGAGAGAAGTTAAACTTGAGACATATCTGGGGGTAGAACTGGTTAGCTCTTGACTGATTAAATGGTGAAGAAGGGGGAAAGGAGGAATTAAGGATAACTGTTTGAGGGCTAGAGCAAGCAATGTTGGTGGTGATAGGAGCACCATTCTCCAAAATAAAGAAGTTCTGAAGAATTAACAAATTAGAGGGAAACACACATTCATTTTGGAAAGACTGAGTTGGAGTTATCTTTCAGCTGTATCTCCAATGACCATATTTGACTTCAACAGATGAAACAGTAGGACCTGAAGGAGCTCAAAGTCATCACCCAGTTAGAAAAACCACCTCGAGTTTATGTCTAAAAATGGAGGGCTAGTTGTATTTTTCTTTGAATAATGAGGACAGAATTTTGAAAATCAGCAGGGATATTTCTAATACCATCCTGCTGAATTCCTAAGACTGGAACCTCTAGAAGGAATGATTGAGAAGGCAATATACTCAGCCAAACCATTGTTTCATCATCTGTGGCAAAATATTTCCGACTATTTGAAGGATGGAGGGTAAAAAATTTTGGTTTTTCAAAACCTACACCTAGTAATGGGGCTGCAAACAGCATTATAATACACTGTTGGTGGAGATGCCTGTCAAATGGTAATACAAATTTAAATAAATTAAAATTTAAATCTGTCAGTCCCTTGGTAAAGTATTAGCGTTTCTAAAAAACGTTTATTTACACCGGTACACAAAAATACTTATTTTAGCATAGATTTGGAAAGAATTCCACTATATGTAATGAGAAGACAGGAAATAAGTTATGGTTTCTTACATATAATGGAATAGTACATAGCCACTAAAAATAAATATCTATATGTACAGCATTACATATATATATATATATATATATATACACGCATATTTAGTACATGGGTAAGTGAAAATGCTAAGTAGAGCAAATACAATGTAATTCCAAGTTGGGTTTAAAAAAATCTAGAAAAATGATCAAACTGTAGGTACTTTTTCCATTATTAAGATATTTCCATAATGTTTAGATCTTTCCATAATGTTTAGATTTCCATTTATTGTTTTTGTAATGGAAAAGAACCATAAAAGTATTATAGTCAAAGCTGTCCAATGAAGAAATCATGGAAAGCAGAGTATCCAAAACTTAACTTTTCAGTGTTATGAATGTTGAAGTCAGAAAGTCCTAAGACCCAACATAGTTTTGAGGGCAAATGTGGAGTCTGTAAAAAATAAAAAAAAAAAAAAGTAAGATTTTTGAGTATATGTTTAAAACTAGATTTAGAAGACAGGTAGACAGGGTTTATGCCTAACACCTCAGCAACACACTTTTCTCTTCTTCCTGATATAATTTCCTCTGACCAGACAGTTGTCCTAGCTGAGATGTACAGGGGTCAGAATTTTCTCAAATATTCAATGGCTTTCAAAAGAAGCCCATTTAGTTTTCTGGTTTTAATTATTTTGTGTAAGATTATAAAGATGGATCAGAGAAAAGTTATGTAATTTCACATGAGGGGCTCACATCATTAAAATTATTTGGAAGGGAAGAATGTACCACTAAAATGTTAATTCTCTGAAAGTTAATTTATACATCTCATGTAATTCCAGTTAGAATCTCAAAAGAGCTTCCTTTTTTTTTTTTTTTTTTTTTTTAAAAAAGAGCTTCTTTTAAGGAAATTTCTTTTGGAAGAGTAGACGCCTGTGAATATCAAAGTTAATTATGAAAAAGAGTAGTGAAGGAGAACCGCTTTTCCAGATAATAAAGCATGTAAAACCATTATATTCAAACAAGTATTTTCTTGACTTCAAGAATAGAAAGATAACTGGAATTGAATAGAAAGTGAGGAAATAAATCTGATAGACAAAATATCCCAGTATATTTTATTTCACTGTGAAATATGTGTTCTAAGTTAATAAATGGTACTGTCATAACCGGTTACTCATCTGAAAAAAATAAAGGTGGATCCCTACCTCACCACATACACAAAAATAAACTTCAGATGGATTAAAGACTTAGATGTAAAACAGAAAATAATAACATGCTTGGAGAAAATTAGCACACCTATTAAGTAAGGGTTGGGGAGATATATAACAAAGACAGGGGGACTACAAACTGTAAAAGACATCTTTGACTTCATAAAATTAAAATATACTCCTTTGAAATAAAAAAAACAGACAAAAAGTTCTTGAATGCATATGTTAAAAGATAGAAGAAGGTCGGTAAAGTGTCCTCCAGACTGAGAAGAGGCTTTGAATATGAAAAACAAACCAAAACACTCCATATGTTTACAGAGTTTTTATTCAGAGTAACTTATAGTTGGGGGGTGCCGAGGGTTGATGGGGGAAGGTAAGGACGGACAGCTTGCTACTATTCACCACCCTTGCCTGAACCCTTGCCTGAACCTTAACTCACAGCTTTTATAGAGGGAGGGAATCATTGTCGTGAGGGCAAAAGGTAGTTATCTAAAGCTGCACCATGTTCGTGCCAGTCATTTCAACTAGTTGTCTAAGTGGCACCTCCTGTGTGCACAGATGGTGACACTTAAGTGAAGATCATATTCCCACATTCCAGTCAGGGTATACATTAACTTTCGAGGGGCCAGAAACACGTAACCCCCTATGGAAGGTCATTACATGGGCATGAAAAGATGAAGGTCCAAAGATGGAGTCAGTGTTGTCAACACTCCTATGGTAGATAAAAGATAATCTGTTTCAAGTTAATTATTTTTTAAATGACCAAGCCCAATTAGACAACAGGCAAAAGATATAAATGGATAATTCAAACAAGAGTTAATCCAAATGCTCAATGAATACATGAAAAATGTTTAATATCCAAGGTCAAGAATCAATAAGTTACTACTTGGCTAATATTGAAGAGTAGTAACAGGTACTTCTTGAGAAATATATTGTAATAGGCAGACATATAAAGCATAGTTAGTGAAAAATGAAAAAGTAAATGATCAGTATCCATGACAAGAACAGCATGATATATGATGCAATGATATACTATATTTTCCATATATAATTTAAATACATATATGTATATATATACTGTGTGTGTGTGTGTATCATCATCATCATCATCATCATCATCATGACATTATGAGATGGTCACCAAAATATTAGTTGCAGTTATCTCCAAACAGGGAGATTTCAGATACATTTAGCATTCTTCTTATACTTTTTGAATAATGTGGGGTTTTTTTACAATTTGTATAATGCTAAATCATTAATTAAAATTTGTGACAAGAAAATTCTTAGAAAATCCAAAACCCATCCAAATACACACTTCTTTTAAATGTTTCTTCCCTGCTTTCATGTCTAGGTCACGTTTGGTTGGCTTGCCTTCATTTTAATGGTGGGGGTGAAGGGAGAGATTGGAAAGGAGAAAACATGCTCACCAAGGAACAAGGGTAAATGAACGTCCCCAAATGAGAGTCAGATAGAACGACATAAGACAGCACTAGAAGCTTCTATTTCATCCCTGCTCATTCTTATCAGAGTAACCTTTGACATTTGGAGAAACAAAAGCGTACAGTCACTTTTGCGCTTCTCTTTCCAGGGCCTTACGCAAGTGCCAGAATATTTATCTCATCGACAACAATAACGGCTCCTGCCCTCCTCCTACCCTGCCTTCCCTTCCCTCACTTTGATTTCAGGAGAAGATAAGTGAATGTAGGGACAAGGGAGTCTTTTTTGTCATTTTACTGAAGATCCATCCTCTTTATTGTATTTTAGATTTATGAGGGCCCCACTATACCCCAGTATCGTTGGCAAGCTGAAATCTGGTCTGACACCATCTCTCCGGCTTGCTTCGTTGCTCATAAAGACTAGTTGTCATTAGGCACAATGTGGGCTACAATGTAAGCTTGTGTTGCTAATAACAAGTGGGATGGACAGCCTGAGAGACAAGAAGTGCTCTTTATTCCCATTTACATTACCGGAAAAATAGACGTACATAGAACCAATGCCATGTTAAGTTTTTTAAGGCCATAAAAGTGTTTTGAATTCCTAGACATCCTACGAGTTTCAGTTTTATAAAATGTGCCATCTATTTTCTTTCTTTTCCCTCAAATCATTTAGCATTACACATTTAGCCTGGCTCTTTTCCTTGTCGAGAGGCCAGGGAGGGTTCCCAGCATATGCTTATGCAAGAGGAGGGATATTTGCCTTCTTTCCAACCTTGCCCCCGCAGTCTCATCATGCAAAGCCGAGAAGCAGAAGCACTATACAGATCCTCCAGAACCTCCTATGTGCAAATTCCAAAGGATTTTGGAGTTCTGAGGAGTGCTAGAAGTAGAAAACCAGGAAGCATGTCCCTTCCCAAGCCAAGTGTTCCCAAGGGCAAATCCCCCTGGTCTCCATGGATACCCTTCACTATGCCCTAAATGTCACCGATGGCCTCTCTCACCATTGCTGCACACCATTGCCACACAGAAATGAAGCCCACAGATACAACAGCCAGGACTGTGCTCAGGCATACACCCAACACGTAAGCCAGGAGGCTACCAAAATGTGTCTTAGTTTTGTACAAATATATTGCTGGTCCACCACATGCAAGACTCTTTACTGGGGGTAAACAGATGAATCAGCCAAAGTCCCTGACCAGGAGGGGATGATGATTCTCTATCATCAGTATAGCCTGAGAAATAATAAAACAAAAACACATGATAATTACTATGATAGAGGCATCATCAGGGTTGAATGGAATATAGGAAAGAGGTAATTTAGTTATTCTTCCCAGGATAAGAAGCTGAGGAAAAGGAGAGAACTTTGGAGAGAGGTAATACTGAAGCCAGGTTTTAAGATGCAGGAGTTCACGGAGCAGAAAAGTAGAGCAAAAGGAGGTCTCTCTGAGCCACAAGAACATCACAAACAGAGAGATAAGCAACATGTCAGGGCATGACGCCACCCTTTGAGCAGTTCTGTGTCACAAACGTGGAGGGCAAACATGGCAAGTGCTTGGGATCATAGACAAGCTCTAGTGGTGAGAGGTCTTCTCACCTTGTTAAAAAGCCATCTTAGCTTCTTGGGAAGGAACAGACATAACTAGACTTTAAGAAATAAAGGCATGGCCACAATCGGGAGGACTCAATCAGAATGACAATGGGGGTGTGGTGCTGAGTTGCTGGTGGCTGATGGGAGTCAGAGAAAATGATTTTGGAGACAGCAGAATTCCATTAGGTGGAAATGATGGAAGCTTGAATCACACCTGGGTGAAAATGTTGGGAAGGTGAGGAAAATATATGTAAATAGAATTGGTTGAACTTGGCAACTGACTAAAGGTAAAAAGGGAGTGGAGGGAGAAGGCAGTTTTATCCCCCTTGTTGGATTGCCAGTGTTTGAAAAACACCATAATAATGATTTCTCCAGCTTATCATACACAACAAGGTTTATGTTGTATCTATCTTGGGGACTTGGAAGACTTTATACTATTACACATTAATCTTGATGATTCAGTCATGAACTCTCACTCTTTCACTGATGCAGACAATTTTTTAAAATTTGACACTTTGCATCATAATTAATATGACTATTTTATGGAAAACTGTACCTTTGTGGTAAAATGGCAAGTCTGATAGTCACAACAATACAGAATTCCCAAGGCGGAGATCTCCAAGCAGTAGTACACGTTCCCAGGACGGCAGGAGATGCTGTGTCAAGATTCAGATACCCATACAGAAGTAAGACATAAACTTCACTATCAATGTCAAGATAAACACAACAGGTATTGGACTGGAATACCATCAGCCAAATAAATGTAGAGCACTGACAACTGAAATCCTTCCCCTAACAGCAACTTATCAAAGGGGGAAAGAACCCAATCATGCCCCAAATCAAACATCAACCAGACCTTGTCTCCCCATTCCTATGTGCTTCATAGTAAAAAGACAGCGAGATGGGACTGTATACATATAAAAATAATGACCAGAGATTTCTAGCAGAAGAGCAGCATTAGGTCTTAGGCATTTATACTTCCAATAAAACCAACTATGTTCTATTAGAAGATGCATAAATTCTTCCTATGTAAGGTCACAGTAGTTCCGCTCTCATTTTCATCTGATGTCTTGCTCCCACTTACCATTTTGATTATTTGGGGTTTTCCTTGGGTAAATTTGGTGAGTTGCAGTGGATAGTGCTAGGTAATGCTTAATATTAGCCTTTTTATGCCTTGGATCAGGCAGCCTCTGGACCACTGCCTACCTTTCTCATCGCACTAAACCAAGGAGAACAGACCCACGTACAATCCCAGCTCCACCACCTAGCACATTTATGACCTTGAGCAAAGTCGCTCAATCTCTTTGTCCCTCAGCTTCTTCACGTGTAAAGAGGGATAGTGACAGTCCCTAGCTGCAGAGTTGTTATGAAGATAAGATGAGTTGATACATGTGAAGCACTCAGACGAGGGTCTGACACATGTTAAGCCACAAACAACCCTTGTTGCTCTTAGGACTGAGACTGGTGCTGCTTGTTTATTCTGTTCTTTTCTCTCTGGTGAGGGCAATTATATCAGGTACATTTAAATACAAAATAGGGTTTTATTGATTTGGAATAATCAAAGAATAAATTATTAGCAATTATTTTTCAAGGAGATAACCCCTCCCCCGATGTTTACCTCCATCTGTTGGTATCTGGTTTCTTCTCTCTGCCTGCACCTTGACCCCTGCCCTCGGAGGAGACATAAAGTCAATACGCAGGGAAGCACAGTAAAGCACCCTCCATAAAGGAAATAGCAAAGTTCTGATTGGCATGAGGGCTTTGGAAATCCATGGGGCACCGCAGGTCTGGGGCCCCACATGCCTGGACCATCTTCTAGGAGCTATAAGCCTAACCGGGGAGTGGGGGGCTGGGCTGGCACATGAATGGACTAGAGCAGAACCAGAGGTGACCTGGGTGGAAAAGCATGGCCACCCAGTGGCCTGGATCTCCTCCCTATCCCTTATTCCACTCCAGTTTCTCTCCAATGTCCCATTAACTTCATTATTTCACATCATAATTATTCAAAGTGTTTATAGAAAGGAAACATCCTTAAAACATATGGAAAAGGATGAGATTTTGGCTTCTGTACCTGAGAAACAAGTGTCCTTCCCCAACTGTTTAAAAAGAATAATCTTTCTAAAATGAAAATTCTGAAACAAGGGAAAACTACATCAGCCATGTTGCCATGTCACAATGACAGAAAGGAATAATAATTCTTTGGGTGTCGATTTCACATTTTGTTTTACAGTTCCCCAAACCCATTTGCCTGAAAAGTACAGTGACAGAAACTTTTTGTAAGCCATAGTTTGATTTTGTACAGGTTCTATTTCTCCCACCCAGAGCTCCCTGGAGTTTTATGACAGGAAAATGAAGATGATGTTGGTCCTCAGAAGAATTACAAAGTTCTGAGGCAGCAGGAGCAGGGCCTGAGCTCATGCCTGAGATGCAGGTGTTCAGAGTTCCAATTCCATCCCTCTCGAGGCTTGCTGAGTGCCCGTGGGCAAGTCACTTAACCTCCCTTCGCTTCTCTTCCCTCACTACTAAGGTGAGGATATTAATGTTCTGTTCCCTCATGGGGTGGTAAGTAGATTAAGTAATTAGAAAGCTAGAGTCTATTCTATGTAATGCTTCAGGAGATGAGAGTTCAACCAAATGATTCTGAAGTATGTTAGAAAACAAAAACAACAAAGAAGACAGAGTGAGAGCTATTCAGAATGGAAATGGAGTTCTCAGTACAAGAGATTACTGCAGACTACCTCTTCGTTGTACCTAAGCAGGAAAAAAAAAAATCATTTCGGGACACGTTACATTCAAGTAGAAGTCCTACTCTTCTCTTTCTCTACCTCCCTCTCTTTCTCTCACACACACACACACACACACACACACACACACACGATACCCCTCCCTCGCTCCCTTATTTATTTCTCTTTTAAAGTACTTCACTTACATGGCCTCAAAATGGGAACCTTCCAAATAAAATCATCAGCCTTAAAACAATGTTTGAAATAATTAGGTTACGATTCTGAAGCTCTGTTATGCGCCTGCAGTTCTATAACTATCTGCGAATTCCATGCATGGACCTATTAAACGTAGCAGGCACCAATGTTGCTGGCTGTCAAGAAGCAAAATGAAAAATAGTTTTAATAGCTGCTCTTTGACCTGTTTTATATTTTATGTCAATTATAACAGCACACAACCATGCATAATTATGAAGCATAGATGCATTAAAATGTACACATAATTTGTGTTCTTATGGCAACCATTGCATTAGGCTCTAGAAAACAAACCTATTGTTATAAGTCATTTGCACATTAATATATTAGTATTAAATATCGAAGACAGATTTGTCTATCCATCTGTTTGGAATCATTGTAAGTAAATATATCTTTTTGGAGGGGTGGACAAAATCTCTCCATAAATGCACTCTAGGTGCCATCTGCAACATATATTATAATACAGAGTTTAGCACCATCGTGCATAGCAACTCCAGCAAAGACAGTGCCATGTGATTGTCATTTGAATGTCATTTTTAAAAAATGATCTAGTATATGGACAGAAGGAGGAAATTTTTTTCTGGCACTGCCATAAAAATTCCTTCATTTGACTATCCCGTGGTTTTTGGATTTCTTTCTGAGACGCTTACATTCTTCCAAGGATAAGAGGAAAACAATTATTTTAATGCTGGGTGAATGAAGGAAAAAAAAAAAAAAACCTACCTTTTCTCTATAGCAAAAATCATTAAAATGTTTGGGAAAATTTGCTCTGAAATATCTGATGCATCATAACGGAGGCCCTGAGAGGCAAATGACCAAACCGGAAAATAACCTTTCCTCAAAGCAGAGGAAAGAAACCAGGGATTTTTCAAAAGCAGTTACATAACTCCCATTATAACTTTTCAGCATTCCTGTGATTTTACGGATGTATAGAGAGTCTCAGGAGGGCTACGCCAAATATGAAACAGAAATCAGATTTCCTGATGCTTCGTTTCTCCATTTAATACACTGATGCTCATAAATTTGGAGGAAGCACCTCTACTACTCTATCAATTTTAACCCCATTTCCCTAACGCTGAGGGATTGCTTTAGCTAGCCATCTTGTCTTTCCTTCTTTCAAAGTTAGGTATGGACCGGAGAAGGAAAAATCCAAGAACTGGGTTAGAAGACAGGAGGAGGCGTAGTAACTGTTTCCCCTAAGTCCTGACTAAAACAACTTTGAATTTCTATTGAATTCGTGTTAAGGGATCACGTTGTTTTCATATGGGGGACCAGGGAGAACTAGCACAATTTTAAAACACACATTTTCCTGAAGTTTCATCGGAGGTGTTCCACTTCTATGTGTTGTGTTTCTTTTGTTAGATATCAGTAAGGATAGATGTTAAGTATTTTTACTCCATTTCCACATAACTGGACTTGGAGTTCCAAAGCCTTTCTAGGGTGATTGCGATCTGCAGTGACTACTTATTCATCCATACGCTGAACAATTTATAGAAGTTACATCCATCCCCAAGGTTTCGCCCAGATGATTCTTAAGCTTTAATTTGTTTCAACTAGGAGAATTACTGATTTTCTCTAGGATCTTGAAAATATTAGTCTCTAAATGTAGTATTATTGTCTATGAATAGTCACATAAAATTTAAAATGTCTAAAAGGGAATTGGAAATATCTGGCTTCTCTGAACTTTTTATTTTTATTTCTTTTTTTAACTTGTGACACTATCAAAGAAAAATTGCTCTGTAGCAAGAGCTGGTTCCTGTTAGTGAAGATTAACCAGATAAAAAGAACAACACTTTCTGAGGGGACAGAGTCACCGATGTAAGGGACACGGAAACAAAGGGAGAGTGAGGAGAGCTCTGGAGATGGAAAACAAGAGAGAGAGGCGAGCAGTTGAAGAGCAGGGCAAAAGGAGGACGCTTCTAGAGAAGCCCCATTCTGGGTTTCCAGAAAGAGCTGCCAAATTTCAGACAGTGGATCTACAAACACTTTGGAATGCATGTTTCTGACTCAGAACACTGAAAACTTCTCCAGTGGGTTCTGGAGCATGTCACGGGGTTACCCACGAGGCTGAGTGTTTTACGGGGCCAGACTCGGAGTCCCAGAAGGCACTGCAGAGGGGCTGGAGATGAAGACGAAAGACGAAGGCCAACCTGAACGGAAAGACATGCTCTCTTTTTGGAATGTTAAGTGTTAAGCTCCTTTAATTTAAAATCATATCCTTTTCAAATTTTAAATGTTGAAGGAGCACCAATTATTTTTAAAAATGGAAAGATGGTTAGTTCTTTATGGGGCAAATTACTGAATATTTTCTTCAGGATGAAATAATACAGTCAATTCAAGATTGTTCACTCATTGTTCTTAGCACAATTTCCTCAGATCCATGTTCCCTGCATCTAATTCGTATTTGTTTAACCTACAAAACATTTGACAACAATCTCTAGTGATTTGTTCCCCGCTATCTACTAAGTGTTTCAGCTTCTCACGGATTATTATCAGTGATATATTTTACCCATTTAAATTCTTCCAAAAGTGGGGTTTTTGCGTTCTATTATGCTTGTACATGTCATGTGCTAACGTCCACTTCCAAGGAGGCTTCATTTTTCTACACTTAATTATCCATCCCAACTAAAATAAACTTTTTGAAATAGCGTTCTTTTACATACCCGTTACAAAACTGGCTGCAAAGAAAACTCTACACATTTTGATGGATAATATTTCAGGCTACGCTGCTTGAATTGATGGAACCTCTTTACCATTGTATTGTATTGTATTTAAGAATCTGAGATTTTCTACATTTCGCCTTCCTTGCATGACTCCTCAATCCTTAATGAAAATCCACCTGTTTTAGTCTAAGCCATCTCCCCACCCTTCCAGTTCACAAGAAATGGGACAAAGCAACTTCAGTTGAAATACAAATCCCTTGCTTACCGCAAATGCCAATCCAAATATTGCTTTATTAATCTCTGCTCGATTCCCTTTACATTCTAAGGAACTTCTTTAATGAAGAAATTTTGTTTAAAATTTTATTAATTACCTTATCTATGGAGAAACCACCAGTTTGACCTATCCATTCAGTATACCAGCCCAGGGCTCCCAAAATCACATCCTTTGATCTTATAAGGAATTCAACATTAATGACAACATTAATGACAACATTAATTCCTTATAAGGAATTCCTAGGTTCTGCACTTGGGGACACTGGCAGTTGGCACTGTTGTATATGCCTGGTGCTAACCTTTAGGTTGGGACTGTGAGCCACTGTCAAAAGGACAGGACCAGAGGTCAAGCAGATAGCATACAGTAGCACTTTCCTGTACTTCGAGGTGGGAGGTAGGAGACGGGTGCAACATTATAATACATATCCTAACTTAATTAAAGAATAATCATAATACAGCAACAAGTAAGATTTGTGCAAGAGATTTTCTTTATTCTTTAAATTTTACATGAAGCCCCCACGGGCTCTTTTATTTGGCAAAGAAAAACTTTCATAAAACTTGCAATTTGGTATTCAAATTATTTTAAACTTGATCTTAGAAGCGGTGCATGCATTAGTATAGAGATTGTATCAGCAATTTCTTATGTATTTTAAATTTTACATGATGGAAGCCAGCACACTCCTGGCAAGTCTGCAGTTAGAACTAATCTTTTACACACAACGAGGGGCTCCAACTCACGACCCCAAAGATCAAGAGTCACAAGCTCTTCTGACTGAGCTATTGAGGCGCCCGAGAGCTGATATATTTTCATTGACATTCCTTCCTGTCCTGAGGGTGTAAAGATTGAGATTATTCTTTGAGGGAAATCTATCTAGTCCTCAAGTGGAAACGTCATGGAGTGTGTAGGAGTTTTAGCTTTCAAAGATACCATAACCAAAAACATTTACTGACTGCCACTCATGTGTCGAAGCTCTTTTGAATCAAAATACTAACCCACCAGGGTGCCTGGGTGGCTCAGTCATTAAGCATCCACCTTTGGCTCAGGTCATGATCCCAGGGTCCTGGGATCAAGTCCCACATCGGACTCCCCGCTCAGTGGAGGACCTTCTTCTCCCTCTCCCTCTCCCTGCTGCTCTGCCTACTTGTCAAATAAATAAATAAAATACTTAAAATATATATATATTAACCTACCAAAAAAGTTATTGAACTTTCTAGGGACAAAGTATTCTGCTTAGTTACTTGTCTCAAAGAAGAAAAAGAGAGATTGAAATTGGTTTAAGACAAGGCTCTCTGCTTATGGGTTTTGTGGTCTTATAAAGATTGAACTTCCCCGGGATTGGGATAAGAATAACATTGCCCTCATTAAACAGTGATATGCAGAAGAGGCAAAGAAAATGACACCAAACCTCTGTATCTGGGAACCACCCAAGGGTGGGGAAAACAGAGAAGGCCTTGTCTTACACACATGCTAGAAATCAGGCTACTAAAACTACACATGGTGATAACATTCAATGAATCCAGTATAAGTAAATATTTGTTATGGGGCCTACTTGGTAAGAATGAAAAGGACTCATTCATTTCATTTTGGACCCTCCCTTGCATGGAAACAGAACACCAAACTGATAAAAGCTCAACGTTTGGTCCCAGACCAGCGGGCTGCTCCAGGAAATAAATCGCACCAGCTATCGTCAATGAGACCAAGTGGGAGCCCACGGGTAGCAGACGAGGAGGATCCAAGCCTCGCCGGCACTCCGGAGCCGCCGCGACAGGCGACAGGCGGCAAGAAGGGGTTTCATTCTTTAACTTGGTGGCCGGCCTGCGAGCTCCGACGGGAGTCCCTTCCCCTAATCCATACTGTTCGATTGTCAAGAAAGCTTGTAAACAGGAGCCTCCATCAGTTACCTCAGAGTGGTTTGAACAAACTAACATCATAACAAGAGTGTTTATGGAAAAATGCTTAAGCAGTGAAGCAGAAAGGGCTTAGCACTGATCAGACCTCTCTCCCACCTTTATTCTTCACTGTTCACATTGAAATGCAAATATCAGCGCAGGGTTTCCACCGGCGTGCCACTCACAAATTGAAAAGCAGTTTTTATCTATGCAAATGTAAGCATGGTAATTGAAGTTAATCAATCAATGCTAGCTTTCACTAAAACCTTGAACATGATTGAATAAAGTAATTATCATTCAGCAGAAAATGATGAAGTTGTAGACAGCATGAACCTTATTAAAGGAGGATTTTGAGTCACAATGGCTTAATTTAGCTAACAGCCCAGCCTCAGCCCAAGCGACATACTACTCCTGCTGCCTAGAATTGTTTTATGATTGAAAAACAACAACAACAACAATCACGGGGTGGGGGAAGGGGCAGGTGAGGGGAAAGTCGGGAGGTTTTATTATTATTTTTATAGGGCTGGATGACTGAAAAGTACTTGTCCCGTGAGGAAAGAGAAGCCATAATTTACATTTAAAAAAAACCTGAAGTCTAAACAGGTAAGTGACTAAAGATTATCACAACATTTTTGACAGGCCCAACAGCAACAACAGGTTCCCCCACTCTAAGAAGTAAAGTGAGCGCCTCCAAAGTGTGTGCAACAATAACCCATTACGATATTGCAAATCCAGTGTTAAACTCCTGAAAGTTTGACTTCAAACATGATTTGTGGTTTGTATTGATTTACAGCAGTTTCAGTAACAGAACATATGCCTCACGTTGTACAGCCTTTCAGATACTTCATTTTTCTGGAGTGCCGTGTATTCAAACGCCTGCCTTGCTTTACGAAAACAGTCTACCAGAAAACGTTCTAATATTCATTCCAAGGTCCTTTTCTCCCAGTTTCTTTAGGCTCTTACCTCTTCTCACTTATGATTTAAGTGTTTCTAAGGCTTTAAAAAAACCAAATTATTCTATTTAACCCAGAGTTGAACACTATTGTTGAAAAAACCATTTCAGGTAGCGTAAGGGAAATAATCCATCTCTGGAAAATGTAATCAACAGTTAGCGTGCAACATGATGTAAACTGATTATGGAAAGAGGCTTCATTTAGCTTTTTCCAATGTATTTTTGAAAAACAAGGTTAACTAGCAATATTTAGATGAGAGTAGCCCAGCAGGATATGGGGACTCTTAAGAACCTACAGTAATTCTATTGGATTCAATTAGGTTGAAAAAATTAAAGGTCTGTAATCCCGCTAATATTATCGTACACCCTTAGGGAAGTCACTCCCTCCCCCAAGTCCGTTTTGGTTGATGCGTTCTGCATTTAGTTTATTTTGAACAACACTTTGTCAGATTAAACCGACATTCCCAACTGGGTAGCATAAAAAAATAATACCTTTCGATTTATTTATTATTTTGGAATACGTAGCGGGAGGTATTTTCCTCCAATGTGTACTTCCCACGTGCCTACATTTTCTAAAGCATCGGGAAGGTGACCATCACCTGTCTCATTAATATATAAATAGGTGAAACAAAAATACATTCCTAAGTCTGAACAAGTATTGATTGGATGGATGATAGTAAGTGTTACGGGGTTTTTCCTGCACATGTCTCCTCTGAATGAGTCCTGTCCCCTCTGAATGTCCTGTTCTCCTGCTATTTAAGTAAAGGTGTTTCTTATTTATTATCTTCTATTCCATCCACAAAGCCCTTAAATATCAGAGCTGCTTGGCAAGGCGACATGAGCGAGCTCTATGAAAATAGCTCCACAGAACCAAGATATCCTTTTTATTTAGGTGGTAATGTACATTAAAAGCATATTATTGACTCTTTAGCCTAGGGGACCTAACAGCAAGAAATTAGTCATTTCTTTTTTGTTTGTTTAAGATTTTATTTATTTATTTGACACAGAGAGAGAGATCACAAGTAGGCAGAGAGGCAGGCAGAGAGAGAGGGGCTGAGCAGAGAGCCCAATGTGGGGCTTGATCTCAGGACCCTGAGACCATGACCTGAGCTGAAGGTTGAGGTTTAACCCACTGAGCCATGCACACATCCCGGAATTAATCATTTCTGGCCCTTTATGGTTATTTCCCAGGACCAACCTGGGACGTACATTAATACGTCTCATTTTCTTCTTTCTGCTCAGGTGTGAAGCTAACAGTAGCAAGGAAGTTCATGGGATGGGGGTATGGTTATGTTTATTTTTGACACTTCATTTTCTGAAATGGCCACAAGTTGATATATTTTGGGTGAAAACCAAACTGAAACCAAAAAAACTCCTTAGGAACCATGCAAATTAATTGCCAATATATTCACAAGAGATCCAAAGTAAGTTTTTTTGTTTTTTGGTGTTTTTTTTTTTTTTTTTTTGGTTTTGGTTTTGGTTTTTTTTAACCCTTAGCACACATATGGAGTAATAAAAGCATCTATATAACAACAGTAAATAATCTACCACCATATAATATACATATATTTCAGGGCATCTGACTTCCAAGAAAATGATTTCTATACTTCTGGAGAAAGAGGATATGTTCCTCAGGGAACATTTCCCAACAGTCCTTTCTGTGTGTGTGCGAATGTGTGTATTTTTTTCCCCCTAACTGACCAGTTCTAGGTCCTGTTCCCGGTTTGGCTGCCCGCCATTTGCAGAACTGTAGAGGACCAAGTAAGGGGATGGCGAAGAAGCTGCATATTATTATTACAGCCGCTGTTTTTCTAACTGCTCAAAGGACGGAAGTCAAAGATAGTACAAAGTTTTGTTACAAGTGAGAGTCTCCGCCTTCCCACCTTGCACACTCAGGAGAAGCCCTGAAAGCCCAAATACTTGTAAAATCGAATGTACTCGTCACAAGTCAACACTTTATATTTTTGTCCCAAGATCTGTTGCTCTCCAAGATTTCCCTGCTGCAGGTTTCCTATTAATTGAGCTCTCGGTCCAATAGTGGGCTCTCTGCCTCTGGCCTTCCCCTGTCTACCATAGCTGTGATGGTTAAAAGCTTCTCCGGTTTGTCACAGAGTTTAATATGCACCCTACATAATTATGCAGGATTCACTGTGCTATCAAACTGCAATTCAAATTAGTTCAGGATTAAAGGCACAGAACAGTACTGCTTCCTTAATTGCATTGTACTGTGCTGATCACATTCAAATACCCATTACTCATTCCCTCTGTGGAGCAATAAGTCAGGGGGATTAATATTCAGGCAGGTGACAGGGCCAAGCCATTAAAAGGCAGTTATGCAGAAAGCATGGCTGGTTTTATTCACGTTAATGAAATCAGTGAAATGAAACTGTAATAGATTTATCAAAGCTCAGATGGATTTGCTGTAAATCAGTTTGATTCAAGCAATCAAACTGGACAATAGAGATAGTTTTCAGCTCTAGCAATGGGTGTCAGAAAGCAGCATGTGAAAAGTGCTGATATTCTTCATGTATGGATTTGATATCCACCCCGTGCACAGGCCTATTCCCAAACCACTGCTGCTAATTTTTTTGTCTTTTGAACTAGGTGCCAGTGGCTGATAAAACATACAGCATATCATCTTAATACAGCACTTACACTGTTTTTATTCCTCATTTTTAAGTCCCCCAGAACATCAATTCTTTCCAATCGCTGGCCAAGAAAAAAGGAAAGTTCGTTAGGGCATACATTAGCATCGCTGTCCCTCCGTGGCCCAGAAGAGGGAGGCTAGCCCCGGCCAGGCCGTCTCCTCCCAGTTGACTGGAGTGGTCTCTCCTACACTGACCCGGGTCGGGGACATAGGGGTCAGGGGACAAGACAAGCAGCCCACCATCTCAAAGAGTGATGGACGAGGGCAGGAGGAGCTCTAAGAAGCTGAAAATTTACTTTTGTTCTGGGTCTAATGAAATAATTTGGTATCCATTAGAGGGCAGCATTAGAACAAAAACTGAGCACAGCAGGGGAGGTGTCCCCTGAAGATAGACAAGGGAGTACCTTGGCCGAGGTAAACTTTTTCGACTCGGTAATATTTTCCAAGGGTAAAGCCAAAGAACGGAGAAAGCTAAGGAATGGGAAAGATGGGAACAAACACTACTGTCAGAGGAAAATGACACGAAATTGCATCTGCCCATTTAGCTTCTGGCAGATTTTCAGTCCACACGTTTGCTCCCTCTATAGCTCACCCTTTCTAGGGTTCAAGTAGAAATAACTTGGGTCTTGAGCTTAATGATCTCAGGAGGGTTTTGAGAACGGTATTTCTGACGGAATTGCAATAAATTGTAAAAGAGTGATCGGGTTTCTGTTTTCTTAGAAAGTGCATCATGGATTGTAGGTTGTACTAAAACTACTCTAATTGGTCTAATTTTTATTTATTAGAAACAAATTGTTCAAGAACGAAAGCCGGTTTTTAATGATCCAAAACAGAAATAAATGTTCTAGTCTATTAGCGTCCTATATGGAATAAATCAATATTAAAGCTAATTAACCCTTTTCAAAGGCATTTTGTCCCAGGTTTTTATTTAATGGTTCAGTGCTGCTTAAAGCATGGATCAAGCTGGATAAGCTCCATTTAAAAAATGGCCCATTTTGAAAACAGTTTAGCAGTTCACTCTGAAGAATATATTTATCAGGATAAACTTGACTTTTTCAACTGTATAAATAACTGACCGGAGTTCCTTAAAAAGATCAGGTAATAAAATAGAGATTAAGGACAACAGACAAACCTGTCCATTTAGCATTGGTCTAACATGATAGTAACTGATTTGGTTTATTGCTTTTTAAAAATACTTATCCTTAGAAATATTCTCAATCTTTACTTTGGAGGCTGTTCCTAAGGGCAGGCCATATGTGAAATGCAAATCTATGATTTGTCCTTTTTGGAAGAAGCCATGATTTTTTTAATAGTGTTCAAACACATAGTGCAAAGCACACACCTTTCAGGACATAAATGACTACTTTGACATATGAAACCCAATGAAAATTATATACATTATTTAAGGATCTCGGTACTCTTCCCCTTTTGTTATACTAGCAAATCACAGAGTGTACTTTAATATAAAGCTATTTTTTTAGTTATAGATGATATATTTTGTACAGGAATTAAATTCTTCACGGTGCCCGAGGAATTAATTTGTGATGTTATGAAATTTTGATTAGCCCGCTGTAAAATCAGAATTGTTTACCACAAGTGTCTGGATTCTGACTCTTACAGTCTTTCCAAACAAATAATGAAATGAATTGGGGTGGGGGGGGAGACAGGGTAATTTATGAAAACATGGTACACCATAATTTTGCCATTTTTCTGCAATAAGGATGGCAAATGATTCATGGGATAAAATGAAATATTTCTCACTGTCATTTCAATGGATCTAAGATTTACAGCTTCTTAACTTGGATAGGAAAAACTCAAGATGCATAAAAATGAATTGTAAATCCATTAATGGTGAGGATGGAAAACAACAAGAAGAAATTCTTTCAAGCAAAGAAGAGCAAATCTACCGGGCAACAAACGCAAAGGAAGCAGCAGCAGCTGTTTACTCTAAGACCCTTGAAGGAAGGAGGTGGTGAAGAGGGGACTGCTTGCTCTGAAGAGGCCATTAAGGTCAGGTTCAAGAAAAGTGATATGTTGATCAAGCTCATTACGTTTAGATCACTTAAACAAACAGAGGAAGGTCGCCTTTAAAGCAAAATCAGATATGCCGAAGTGGAATTTTTAAGAGATTATGAAAAAGTCAGACCCAGTTTTAGAAGGTTAAAATGAGTAAAGAAATCGTGGGACTAAGAAAAAGCAGCTTTCCCGATTCAAGACTGTCCTCAACCCAAACTGCTTTTTACAGGCCTTAGGGCCAAAAGAAGGAAAACGTTTTTTTGTTTTTTTTTTTTTTTTTTTACACCTCCCTGCTCCTTGAGACATCACAGGGAAGAAAAGCTAGCAGCAGCAACAGAGAAGTGAAGCTGGGCTCTATGGGAGCCGCCGTACCTAGAAAATGAGACCAGAGACACTGCTTAAGACACCAGATAACGGGCTGAAAGGGCTCAGAAGCTGGTGCAACCAGAAGGGGCAAGTGCCACGCTCTAACAGTAGCCACGGTGGGTGCCATGACACTCAAGCCTTCCTTCTCTTCGCTGAAACATGCGACACTCTCCATGACTACAGGTTACATACCTTAACCTTCACGGTTTCAAGTGACTCTGACACGAATACAGGGAACTCACAGGGGAACTGGTGGTAGGGTTTACTGGTTTACTGAACAATGCCATTCAGTGCCAAATGAGGAGAAGGAACATGGCCCTGATATTTTGCTCAAGCAGTATCTTGCTTAGATCAAATGAATTTTGGGATTCTGGGTCAGGGATTTAACGAAATGCCAAGGTAGATCTTGACTTTTTGCCAAGGGTCCAAAATGGTCTTTGCACTGGATCTTGCAGGACTATCTCGCGTGTCCTAATAGCTCACACAGCTGACGTTTCGTGTGTGCATTTCACGAGTTTGGTAGCCAGATGCCTCAAGTACAAAATATAGGCACAAAAGGCTCATCAAGCCATCTCCTCTACAGAAATTCTCTCCTTTTAAGGGTGCCACACCAATTGGAAACTTATGTTTCCTTCCTTTGTAAATCAAAGGGCATCAGGTGAAATCTGACACCAGTGATAATGCAGTGTTGCCAAAGATTGTGAATACGGATGTTAGTATCTATTTCCCTTTCTTTGATTTACCATATATTTTATACATTTTGAAAACTGGGAGCCAGGGATTTGGACAAATTTTATGTTGACAAATTTTAAAGTGCTATAAAATTGGATAAGCTAGCTCACTGGACGACGTTTTGAGCGGCAATATATTTTTCTCCAGGCACTGAACAAACAGCTCATTGTTGCAAGTCTGTCCGGGAGTCATCGCTTTGCGGGATTCTATACAATTTCAAAGAAGCTTCAGAAACTCACACAGGCCTTTGAGCATGTAAAACCAGGAGGCCGCACATCTAAACCACAAATGGAGAACGTGCTCCATATACATGTGTAAATCAAAACCTATAAAATAACATGGGCATTATAAAATTTGTGTTAAAACTGATAACAGCTTTACTGATTTACTGACAATGAAAATATATAGCATTTTTTCTGTCAGAGCATTTATCAACACTTGGCAACCCTGCACTAACTTGACATGTAAGATGATCAAAATGGATTATGTAATCTTTCCCATTCATTTCTATTGATTTTAGTTATGATAAAATTCATCAGTGTGCCTGGGAACACTCAGGCTGAAAAGCTCTGGTTGACCAAGTGGGGGGAGTGGGGGGAGGTGGAGGAAAGAAAAAAAAAAAAAAAGAATTCAACAGAGTTGTAACGGGATGAATATAATTTTAGAATAGGATTGCACAAATACAGAAGTCGTGCCCTAAAGGCTCCAGCAACAAATTAATACAAATAATTCTGGCAGTCTCATAAAATTACATTTGTCTATGCAGAGATTCACTTTTGAGATAAAATTACAAAATTCCAAGCCAGAAGAATTAATGGGTAAGTGCCATTTAAAAAAAAAAAAATTGCTGGAAATATTTTCAAACTTTTTTTAAACTTCAACAGTAATCAAAGTTATTTCTCTGACTGTAAGTAACATCAAAATGCCAGCAACTGGACCATTTTAATCAGTTTTATTGATTCGTGCTTTCAGTTCTTATTCAGTTAAAAACAAGGCACATTAAATACATCTTCTTATTGCTCTATAAATGCATGCAGCTCATTCTGTATATCAAAAGTAATAAATAATGGCGATAAAACACCAAGACAGTTATAAAAATGACAACCCAACCTCAAACACAGTATTTAACAGTCCCATCTAGAACAATAACCCAACACATACACGAAAGGGCCACGTTTAAAGGCATGCAGTGCGCGTATTCACTCCAGCACCGGCTTGTACTTGAGTCTTTAAAAACACAGTAGGGCTTTTTTATTCCCTGAAAACGGTGGACATAATGCAAAACAGTGCAAGTTAGAGCGTCACTGACTTTAATGTTATTACATTCATAGGCCAAAAAATCTTTAACAATACATAAAAAAGTAAATAAGATCGGTGATCATCCTTACAGTATGTTTAGTCAAAGTCACAATGAAATTTGCGTTGTTGTACAAGACCCAAAGCTACATATTTTGGAAAAGACAAAACGAAGCTAGAAACTAAAGCAGAATAGGGAGCATGCATTTAATAGTAGAAATCCTCAAGTTGCACTTGGTATAAACTGATTGAAAGCAAGAATCTTGCAAACAGCGTGAGGGCTACGAGGCAGACAGCCTTGGCTTAACAAATAATCCAGCATGGTCACTATTGTTAGGACTGTGGTATGGGGCTATTTAAAGGAAATCCATCTCTTCCCCACAGATGGGGGTTCCTTCACCTGAATCCCCTTAAAGGCTCTTGAAACAAATCACTTGATGATAAAGACAATCTCTGCACCCCCCCAACCCCACCCCCACAGAATCACCTAGTATCCCATACATACAAAAAGAAAAGAAAAATTCCCTTGTCCTTCAAATAGGTTTTGAAGGGGCTAACCCTCCATTTCCTCTCCCCTTTTCTGAAATCAGGTACAGAAGCTGTACAGGTTTAATTAAGAACTCACACAAAAATGAGGGGGTGCTTCATTCACAGTAAAGACTTGGAACCAGCTCACTTCCAAGACGAGTCTCTGGGATTGGTGAAGGAGCGTATGTTTTAGAATTAGCAGATTTTCAGCAAAAGCAGAGACACTCAAAGGAAGCAAAGTGCGCTTTTCTTTGTCCTTAAAGGAACTTACTCCGAGCAAAGCGTGCACAAACCAGCCTGTTGTACACACACAGTTCTGCACAGGCCAGTCAGCCTATTAAGCCGGTCCCTACTGTAATGGGTTCAGGGTTCAGGGAGGGCACAAGTTCTCGCTATCTTGATCTAACTAGAAAGAGAGAAAGAGAGAGAGAGCACAAAGGTACTGTATTGTGGTACGTCATGCATGGCGCTTTAAAGGACAGCATTTTTATCAAGGGTCACCAGGTTCTAAACAGTGGAACTTATTGTCTTGATTAAAAAACAAAAATAAAAACAAAACAAAACCAAAAAAACCCCCACTAAATTACAAAGCCACATGCTTCTAATGTTTTTTTTTTTTAAAGGCAGTGTAAAATGCTCCCACGTTGAAAGAAAAATGTTCACAGTGATACCTGGGAGCATCCTTGGCTCCGTTTTAGGTTTTCCTTATGGAAGTGGCAAGTCTGAACTTCATTTAAAAAAAACAAATGATTGTTTTGAAGTGGGGTGGGGGCTTAGGTTGAGTGAACCTCCAGTGTTAACATTATGACCTCCAGGCTCATACCCCACTTGAATGAGGCAGAAAGGTACTCTACAATGGTCAAATAAATAGAAATAACAGCACAAAGTGTTTTATGTACTAGTTTAAAAAACAAACAAACAAACAAAACTAAGATCTCAAGTCTGTGCAATTAAAGCCTGCCATTAAATATAGAGTTCTATCTCCTATTACATATACAACCTGATCTTAGAAAATAAAAAGGCAGGTAGTTAACCTCACAGAAGGAAGCACAGTGGGTAAAAATTCAGGTCATTGGTTAAAATGCTAGTGAAGTATTGCAAAAGCATCATACCACATTGGCCCTTTAAATTCAACGCATTATTTTTTAAATTCAATGCAGATTTATTTGTGTGTGTGTGTGTGTGTGTGTGTGTGTGGTGTGAGAGGGGTCTGTGTGTAGATATGAGTTGTGCATGGTTCTACTTCTTTTCTTTTTCTCTGTGGTTGAGAACTTTTCCACGAAGGAGAAAGGCTTTAAGCAACCCAAATGACCTTGAATACTGCAGCATTGTGCCTTTTTACAAATAATTATAATTAAAGTTAACTAAAGGTTACTTCGATCTTCTTTTACTCTCCATTTGAAATTACTCCCCCAAAATGATGCAATAAATTAAGCCAAATAGGCCATGTTTGACAACAGCACATGCTCCACAGTTTAGGATTTGGGGATTGAAAATCGTGCTATCGTGTGTGGATATACACACACAGATTTTAAATCTTTAACTTTATTACTGCTGTAAGGATTTGAGAAGTTTAGTCTCATTTCATTACATCCAACTTGCCACTTAAATGCTGGTTTTAAAATATGAAAAGCAAGGATCTTCCTGGCAACTATAATAGTCAAAGAAAAACCAGCAGTGACTGGGGGGAAAAAAAAAAAAAAACGAATTGCTGAGATGAAACTATCAGTGTAATCCAGCAAATGTCAATGCTATCCTTATCATACACCTGTGATTCTGGAAGCGTTCAGTTTCTCTTTGAGACTCGCTCCTGTAACCAGATCTAAACTTTGTCTTCCCTCTCCAGTTTTGCCAGTCATACCTGGATATGAAACTACACAATATTGTTTGGATGGGGAAGACAGACCAGCTCCGGGAAGAAGGATCTGAGCGGTCTCCAGAAATGCTATCATTTCTATAGGTCACTCCCTGCTCCATTTCTGTTAGGAGCAAATCCTACCTACAGTCTTAACGCCCAAAGCTTTGTGCACCTCACGGAATTTTTCTAGCTTCTATTCAATTTTGGCCAAAATGCTCTGTCCTTAAGAATGACCCAGAATAAGTGAAGAGACAAACGAAAAGGGAGTAGGTCCAGTCTAAGAGGTTACAAAATGGATGCAGAATATTAAATCGGTGTGCACTGAAAGTAAGAAACAAGATAAAATACACTGTTCAGAAGCTAGATTGAATGGCAAAGACAAATCAACACCCTAAAGCTTTGGAATGTTTCCCAGTGTTAACAAAGGCAGCTACCCATAGCCACTGTTTTGGAGTGGTCTAAGTCATCTCTGGTTGTTACAGGATGATTTGTTGTTCCCATGTCTGTTGGCTGTGGATGTACTGCCCAGACTCACAATCCTCCACAGCTTCGGTCCACTGGAATGGGGACTCTTCTGTCGAGGTTCTCTTCTGCAGTTTTCATCAGGATCGCGAGCCGGCTTCCGGACACCCTTCCTTTCTGAATAGCACTCATCAGCTTCAAGAGAAAATAGGCAACAGGGTCAGAAGGCAGGCGTGCTTCCCCCCTTTCTTCACCGCGTCTTAATGGTTACCTCTGCAGTGGCTCCATCAAAAACCCATAGTGGGTATTACAGCTCCAATAAGAAGAATACAATCTTTGAACATCTCAAAAGGCAGGAAAGGGGCAGGTGTTTCAGGGCTGTGAAAACTATACCTATCTAGCCAGTCAGCCTGCTTTTAAAATGCAAATCGAATGCATCAATTTTTACCCCTTTCATGTGCTCAGGTCACATATTTTTTTGGAGCCACTCAAATATTGGATCTGTAATTTCATTTAAAAATCTTAAAAAGGAATCGCAGGGATTGAACCAAGACAAATCATGACCTATATTTAACTACTCTGTTTTAGTGTTACTGTACTTGACAACTTCAAGTCCCTTAAATCCAAATTCCTTAAAGACTTTTTAAAGTAATTTACATTTAAGTCCTTGAAATGGACCCAGAGATCTACCTTAAGAATTAAAAGCACTCCACAGCCCAGATTTTAGTTAATTCATTTGTATCCAATGGATAAAATCAGAATTAGTCTTGAAATTACATGCAGTCAGCGGGCAAAGGCCTTTAATCTGGAAGGCACTTTGCAATTATGAGCATGGGGATTTTTTTTCTTTCTTTCTCAAGTTGATGTGGTTTTAACTATTTGCTTTTCTTGAGCTCACTTTCCCAATCTTTTGTATTTATTTATTTGAAAAAGAACTCAGCCATTCACCAGGAAAAATTCTCAAAATATTTTTAGGGTTATACTCTTGAGCCTACAGAGATACATTTCTTAAAAATGACTCTGAATAAGAGTCAGAGGCATCTGCCAAAGGGCTGGATCAGAATTTCATGACCTTATTAAAAGCTGTTTCACAAGCCACTGCTTATTAGAGACGGACTCCTACATGCAGGGCGTCATTAGAGCCCAAACCTAAAAATAAAGTCATGTAACCATGCAACATCTGTAGTGATTGTTCCATGATGATTATTGAAAACACAGATCTACATTCAAATAGGTGTTTCATGGGATAAACATGGGCTCTTTATGTTCAGAAAAGAAAAATAATTTATTTTAAAAAAACACCCTGAAAACATACTTTACGTCTGACAAATGGTGTGACGTAAAGAATGCTGACATCTAAAGACAGAACAATTTGCTGTTTATTGTTTTGTCTATGGTTCCATGAAGACCTTCTAAGTTTACTGGAGCTAACAAAATTGATAGAGCTAGAGTTTTTTTCTTGATTCATAAACATTATATGATGTACCAACCTTTGAAAATTCAGCTTTCTTTAAACATTACAAGTATTTTGAAACCATATTATGAGGGGAAAAAACAACAACAACAACATTCAGGTGTGAATATATTTCATGAGAAATATGGTCAGCATTTTTTAAGTTGAAAATTACACTGTGTATTTGTACTTAGTAGAAGCATGAATAGTCTCTTTCATTTAGAAGTGGACAAGAAATAATTATTTAAAAACTCTACAAGGAAATCTGCAGATGTTTTAAATTATTTTCCATGTGTTTAATTCTATTGCACTCAAGAAAATTACTTAAAACCCAAGTCACATAGCATATCTATAAAATTAGACTCTTATCGTTTCTAAAACTCCAGATCTTTCAACCCTAAATGCTATTGTTTATTCACAACACCCATGAAATGAAGCATAAGCTATTTCCTTGAAGAAAAGTTTTCTAAAATTTGAGACAAACAATAAAATATTCTTGAGAAAAAACTAGACCAAAAAAAAAAAAAATGTATTCAATGGTTTCTAATTCCCCAGCATATATTTTAAGCTCCATTTCAAATGTGCACTTAAACAGTAAGCTAAAGAACTAAACATTCTTTTTTGTAATGCTGGACACAATCTGTGAAAATTTTCTGCATTTAGATTCAACAATGCTCTTATCTGCAGCTCATCTCCAGAGAGACAATTACCATTTCCTTTGCCTTGATATTGTTTGTTTAACTTGACACAGTGAAGAAAGGGCTGACATTGACCAAAATCCCCAGCATTAATTTATTTCATGTTCAGCATTCATCATTGCCAGGGTACAAGCAAGACCTGGCATTCATTTGAAATACCTGCCCCAAGAAGCACTGTGGAAAAAACCCGGCCACTTGGAAACCAGTGCATTCTTCATATGAGCAGTAGTCCTATGGACAGCTACAAATAACATATGGGTTTATTAAATTTCCTTCTTTTAAGGAACTTTTAAGGAATGATGTGTAGCCTCCAGTTGGAAGTTAGAATAACAGAATTTGCTTTCTTCACGATTACGATTAAACAGTTGAGACTTGGGGAAGTGGAACAATGGAAACAGAAATGCTTGAATTATGGGATCTTGACCCCCAAAATACAGGTTTCCTTTCTTTTGCTTTTCAGGTTCTTCATAATGTAGGGATATAATAATTACATTGTAGGGTCTCTAGTAAATATCCTCAAATCAATACAACTAGAATATTTTTTAATATCTTTTAAAAAATTACTTTCCACATTAGAAATACAGTGTGTGCCTCTTTTGAAGCAGGTGAAAAATGGTCTGGCAGTGGTAGTCCATGGCATATTTTTCTAAAAAGCATACTTCTTATTCAGCCTTTAAACCATGATTAAATTGTTAATTGAAATTGCCCAACACAACAGAACGTCTTAGAAGAAGAAAACAAAACAAAACAAAGAAAAAAACAAGAAAGAAAGAAAGAGAAAAGAACATGCTCCATGCAGAGCCTGATCCTGGAGTGCAGACCGAGGGAAACTTTGCTGGCTTCAAGCATTCTTTTTTTCAGAATGACATGACAACCGTGTGGACTTAAGAATCCATCCTGAGAGGCCGCCTGGGTGGCTCAGTGGGTTAGAGCCTCTGCCTTTGGCTCCGGTCATGATCCCAGAGTCCTGGGATGGAGCCCTGCATCAGGCTCTCTGCTTGGCAGGGAGCCTAGTTCCCCCTCTCTCTGTCTCTGCCTGCCTCTCTGCCTACTTGTGATCTCTGCCTGTCAAATAAAATCTTAAAAAAAAAAAAAAAAAGAATCCATTCTCGAACAACCATTCACAACCAAAAGATAAAAACCAAACACACGTGTTTCCCCTCACCACAGCTCACCTGCAAAAATTCATTGAGTTCCACTTGTCCATTTTTGTTCAAGTCTACTTCATTCAGAATTTCATGTAGTGTATTCTCATCCATTTGGACGTTGATACTCTAAATGAAAGGAAAGCACAAAATAAGGAGGTTTAATTAAAAATAATGCATGCCCTTTTATTAAAGCTACCAACCTTTCAAAAATTACAGGAGAAAATTACTTATAGAAAGCATTAGAGGCAGAAAAAATGATCTAATCGAGTTTTTATGTTTTTCTGCTAGCAAAGACATTGAGCTAAAAAAATATTACCTCTAATACACGCTGAACATCAACAATGGTAATAAAGCCCTTTTGGTCTGCATCAAACTTATGAAATCTCTTCTTGTACCTGGAACACAACATTGAACATTGGAAAAACATACCTCCATAGGTCAAGTCACAACAGAGAAATACGGAAACTTATTAGAAGTACCTGTCGATGTCAGAAGGCAGGAGGCTAATTTCAGAGCGATCTGTTAACTGTTCTGATCGAGATTTATAGCCCATTTCATAATACAGAAACTTCCTGGCTGTTTCAAGTTCCTCCTAAAACACAAGCATACACAAAGTTCAAAGATTTATGGAAAGAATTATTGATTTTTTTTCCTTTCTTACTTTTCTGACCAGCACAATTTTTTATTTCTTCCAGTTTCACTGAAGTATAATTTATATTCAATAAAATGCACCTATTTTAGATACGCAGTTTGATGTATACTCTACCACGATCAAGATATAAGACATTTCTATCACCCGAAGAAATGGCCCCCTTTTTTGTTTTCAGTTGATCTGCTAGGCTCAAGTCATCACTGATCCGCTCTCTGTCTGCAGAGTGTTTTCGCATTTTCCCGAGTTTCACATAAAAGGGCCCCTACAGTACATAGTGTTCTCTGTCTGACTGCTTTCACACAGCATGAGGATTCTGAGACTCATTCATGTTGTTGTTTTAATATTTTGTTTCTTTTTACTGAGGAATATTATCACCCAGTATCATCTAGCCAAATCTAGAGAACCCGATCCTTGTGGTTTAGTGACAATTAAAGCAATTAAAGGTGACAAACAGCCACTATGATGTGGAGGCAAAGTCACTGACAGATATCATGGGATCAGCTACCCTGAAGCTTTGTCACAAGAATGCTGAGAGTTCGGTGGGAGCTACAGAGTCAGAAGAAGAAACAAGTTCTCTGAACAGTTACTCTGACACTTTCCACTGTCCCCAGTCCCAGAAGATAGTAAGTGTTGTAGAGAACACGGACTTGGTTTTTCACGGCACTCTCCTGCTGGCTTACAGCTTACAAACCGTCTTTTTCTTTCCTTTCTCTTTTTGGCATTTTGTACTACATTTGCCCACCTTCTGTCTTCTGGTTCTGTTCTTATTTGCCACAATATTTTAAAGCTCAACGGTAGTTAAATAATCCCATCTGCAAATTCTCTGAGTATCCAGAGATATCATTTTTCTGGGCTGGCATATAAACTCATTTAGAGCAGCCTCCTATTTGAATATCTATTTCCTCTTACCAATATTTATTTTGCTCTTTTCACACTGAAAACTGTTCTCCTTGACAAAAAAAGAAGGAAAGAAATTTGGTTTTAGACTCTGAGTTGAATTGTTCTCTCTTTTCTCCCGCATTCAAAAATATGGTGCCACTCATTTTACGCAATGATCTAGGTTAGGCCTTCCATGCATTCTTTACGATTTTTAAAATTTATTTGTGGGGGCGTCCGGGTGGCTCAGTGGGTTAAAGCCTCTGCCTTCAGCTCAAGTCATGATCTCAGAGTCCTGGGATCAAGCCCCACATCGGGCTCTCTGCTCAGCAGGGAGCCTGCTTCCCCCTCTCTCTCTGCCTGCCTCTCTGCCTCCTTGTGACCTCTGCCTGTCAAATAAATAAATAAAATCTTTAAAAGAGAAAAGTTTTTAAAAAATGAATAAATAAAATAAATTTATTTTTGGTGTCCTTAGCATTTTTTCCCCTGACACTGTTAGGGGAACCTCTGACACTGTTCTATTCCTACATTCACATTAGTCCAGGAACCCTTTCATTGCGGAGCACCTGTCTTCCATCTGTTTTAAATATGGTGTTTATCAGCTGGCTTTGTTCTGAATCACAGTCCCGTTTCTTCACTTGCTGCCCCCTTTCCCTTCTCATAAGAATCAATTTTGAAAAAATTTCTTTTTGTGAGGCCCTCTCAATTGACTTAAGTGGTCTTCTCGTTAAAGTCTCTCAAGGAAATATATGTATGTATGAAGGTATAAAATCTGCCTCACTAAACGTGATGGCAGCATTTCCCAACATTCATCTTGAGTAGTGCTAGTCTCCCTCTCTGCAGCCCTTCCAAAGAGAGAGAGGTGGGTCCCCATCTCTGAATAAGTTCCCTTTTGGAAACGAACAATGCACACACACATTTAAAAGCACCAAATCATCTGTGCTAAAGAAAAAAAAAATGGTTTCCTTTGTTGAACTCAGAGTTTCCCAAATTCTTCTGTCCATGTAGTCATCTTTTGGTTTACACCTTGCAGAGTCCAATTTGGCAATGTCCCATTCTCTAAATGTCCACCAACTCCTCTATCAACCCAGTTCCCTTAGACAATGTGTTCTTCCTTTATCAGTTCTTTTGATGTTGGATTCGATCTCTTGAGTAGCTGTTCTCTAAATCTTTCTCTCAATTTTGAAAACTGACATGCGTTTGTGAGGTGTATACTGGTTGTAACCACTCAATTAGATTTCAAGATCCTTGAAACTATGAGCTAGTTATTATTCCCCTAAAATATTTGGTATAATGCTCAGTATACAAGTCACTCATTAAGTATTGACTTGGAAAAACAACCACAATTCATCTACAGAGAGTTATTTATCACCTTGTTCTGCTTTCACTTTTGCAGGTTAAATAATCCCAATGCTTTTAACCTTTTCTCAGAAGTCCAGCTTTCTAACCTTTAATTCTTTTTTTTTCCTTTTCCTTTGTTCTCTCTAGACTGTCCACAGGTCTCATTAATACTCCTACAGCTCAGATACTAGGTAATAACTTGAGGTCGTTTATTTCTCTTACTTTGTTGAGGGGGGAAGGGAGAATATTCTGAGCACACGAATCTACTCATAAAACTTGAACTGAATGAAGTTAAATCTAGTTTCCTCAGGAGGGCCAAACACAGCCAGTTTACAGAATTTTCTTCCTCCTTCCTACCTCCTACAGCCTGAATTCCTGGCACCAGCTATCTTCCTGCATATTCAAATCTTTCCAACCATAATTTTTACAGGAACACATTATCCCCAATCTTTCTATATGGTTAAAAGAAAAAAAAATGATTGGCATTAGTAAAAGGCACAAGTTTCATTCTTGGGTTGTCTCTGTAGGCAGCTTTAGTCCATCAAATCGAAATCGACACTGGAAGAGCTACATCCAGTCCTGCCAATGCAGGGGCAACAGGGTAAGGTCGGGAAAGCTCAGGCCCTGAAATCAGAGTACCTGGCTTCAGCTCCTGTTCCACAATTCACTAGCTGTATGAACTCCGACTGGATGTACTCACTGAGCCTGTGTTCTCACCTATAAAAAGGTGTAAAGGCTAACCAAAGGTCAGGTGAAGGACCTCTTCAGCCAGTGTGACTCCTGCCATCAGTACACTACAAACATTGCACTAAAGTTAGGAGAAATTTTAAAATGCAAGGTCATGGTTTCAGCCCCGAAGACCCTGAATTTGATAGTCTAAAGCCAACCCTCAAAAATCTGCTTGCTTTCCCTATATTTCAAGTGATTCTGATATGTAACCACCTTTGGGAATCTACACCAGAATGAGAATGTTTTAAGGACAGGATCTATGCTCAGGCCTTCCTTACACCTTCCATATAGGACACAGATGCTCAGTTATGTTCATTCACTCATTGACAGTTACTTATTGAGGGCCTGCCATGACGGGCACTGAGGTTACAGAAACAAACCAGATCATGTCCTCTCCTTTGGAAAGCCCATTTCCTGGATGAGAGGCAGATAACAAAGAAACAAACAATGGAATACATGGTATATCCTATAGGAACAGATGCCAAAGAGAAAAATAAGGTAGGGAGAGGGACAGGAAGTGAAGGGCTAGGCCATGAGGTTACCTAGGAAAGAACGTTCCAGGCAGAGAAATCAGCAGAGCTTAAATAAGGAAGAGCAACTCAGCTTGTGGGGAGTGAGTGAATGGGAAGTCCACGGGGATCAGAAAGGTGGTGGCCAGATCCTGGAGACCTTGTAAACAAACCGCTGTCATGACTTTGGCTTTGAGTAAACCAGAGGGTGTTTCGGCAAAAGTAATTGTTCATTATCAGTCCTCATCCTTCTAGTCGATCAGCATCATTTGATACAGTAGATTACTTTTCTTTTCTTGAAATATTTTCTTCCTTTCCTTCTGAGACACAACTCCTTCTTCAGTCTTTTCACCCTTTCTCCAACCTCACTAGCTATCACTTTCCCTTGCTCCAGGCGTCTTCTTTATCTACCCCCCTTCTGAACTCTGGAGAGCTCCAGGGCTGTGTTGGAACAACTTGCTGTTATCTCACTGCACAAACTCCCCACGAGATCTCGAGATCTCGTCTGGCCTGATGGCTTAAATACCAACAGAAATTTGTATCTTTAGTTCAGACCTCCCCTCTGCACTTCATTTGGACTGACATATCCAAAGATCTGGGCTTATGTTTTAATAGAATTGCTTAAGTTGTTAAAGTAAGAATACTGCCCTGTGGGAGGGAAGCTTTTATAATAAACCATGGAAGAAATGCTGGTAGCTGAAAGCAGTGTGATAGCAGCTGACTGTGTTAAGAAGGGGTTGAATTCAAGCCACTCTTCGCAGATAAATATGATACAGTTTGTGGATGGATTCAGATCAGGTATGATACTGAGATTTAGGTCTAAGGAACTAAAGGTGGAATAACTATTTTTGACATGGAGAGGTCAGTAGGAGTAGTAGTAGTCGTGAGTGCTGGTGGAGGTAGTGTTTGGAGAGAAAGAGGAGGAGATCCAAAAGAGCTGGTGCCATGGATTGAACCACCCCGTCCCCCAAATCCATATGTTGAAGCCCTAACCCCAGTGTGATGATATTCAGAGATGGGGCTTTGGCGAGGTTTAGATGAGTCTTGAGAATGGGATCCCTCTTTCTCCCTCTCTCTCTTCCACGAGAGGACACGGCAAGATGGCAGCTCTCTGAAAGTCAGCAGGAGCACTCTTACCAGAAACCAACCATGCTGGCACTCTGATCTCAGACTTCTAGCCTCCAGAATTGAGAGAAAGGAATGCCTGTTGTTAAGTCTAGGTAAGAGTAACCCTAGACTGTAGTATTCTGTCAGCCTGACTAGATGAAGACAGAGAGGATTCCAGAAAGGAGTTCAAGAAGGAGGGAGGAATCAACTGTGTCAAGGCCACTAAATGCACGAGTAATGGAGGACCAAGAACTGACAAGTATATTGAGCAAATGGAAGCCAGCAGTGAGCGTGATCAGAGCTAGTCTCAGAAAGTGGCAAAAACAAGCTTCAGTGGAACTGGTTTAAGAAAGACTAGGCAGGGGGTAAGGAACAGAACCAAGGAGCACAGAAAGCAATTTTTCCTATAAATACATGAAAATGCCTCTGCATATTATAACAATTTGGTTTAATTAAAATTCATGACAATCTTCTGTTTATTACAACAAGCCCAGGGCTGTACATGTGGGCATCTGAGCATCACTGTTTTTTCTTTTTTTTTTTAATTTGGATATAAATATAAAATTCCAAATGACACAAATCAATAAGCATTTAGTGGTCAGGCAATAAAACCGCTATTTCCTACTGAGGGCAAATTTGCACAAGTGTGAATTTCACCATGGAAATTTAGAATACATTCTAAAAGTGTTTTCAATGAAAACCAGAAAAGTTTCTACCCACAATCATTATTATCCTACTTTTTCAGGAATTATGACCACAAATTGAAGAGTATTTTTCTAAAAGGGATTTTCCAGAAACAAACAACACATTTTGAAACCAGAATATCTTTCCAGTTGGGATCCTAAGACCTAGCAATACTAAACACACTCCCCACATGCAGAAACTGGTAAGAAATAAAAAATTCCCACTGAAAACTATACTAGCCTCTACTAACAGACAAAAGACGTGACATATCTTGTGGTTTTAAAGGAACTGTGGTTTCAAAGACTTCTATATAATACCTCTTTTTTGAAATCATCCCAATTCAGTTCTCTGCCCATCAGTTCAACGATCCTGGGGAGAGCTTCCTCTGCTGCCTGGACATTTAAGAAGGCCAGGCGAGTCCGCCGCGAAATCATATCCACTGCTGTACAGGCATACTCCTTAATCCCATATTTCACCTGAGTTGAAATTAAAGCAAAATTATCAGTGTGGGCCTTATCTTTAAAAAAAAGAAATAAAATTTCACTTGAAAATAATTCACACTCAGGGGAAAGTGACATTGCTCTCTATATACCCTGGTCCTCTAAGAGGCATGACGCAAATAAGAACATCATACAAGCTCCTTATCCATTTGCTGAAAGAGGTTTGTAAATTGGGACAAAATGGAAAAAAGCTGATGCCTTCTTCCTGAACTGACCCTGGTGCAAACATGCAAACTGCATTGTTTCCCATTTACCACCCACAGTACTCACTTACCTCTCTGCTTATACATCATATGGTGTTAATTTACATAGCCAAGTAGGCAAAGAACAAGTATTGAAACGTATGGTTTCAGGGCACCTACTTGGCTCAGTGGGTTAAAGCCTCTGCCTTCTGCTCAGGTCATGATCCCAGGGTCCTGGGATGGAGCCCCGCATCAGGCTCTCTGCTCAACAGGGAGCCTGCTTCCTCCTCTCTCTGCCTGTCTCTCTGCCTACTAGTGATCTCTGTCTGTCAAATAAATAAATAAATATATTTTTTTAAAAAAGTATGGTTTCATCTCTTTAGGCTGTCTAGAGTTTTCTGTCTAAGAGTATCAAGAGGACAGAAGGCTTGTGGTTAACCAACAAACAAATGCTCACTGGACCCTCGTTTTTCAAAGTACAATGAATCATAAATAAATACAAAGCCTGCTCTCTGGTTTCACGAAATGAAGAAACTCGATGAGAAATAAAGCTTCAGTCTTTGGGAAGTTAAGTGCAAACCAAGGTATGTCAACAGCTAGCGAGTGAGTATAAACTCGAGGAGTTACAAATTTACAAAAGAAACAACAACTGTGAAGTCACAAGATTTGGGGTAGCTCTGCGGAAGAGGAAGAAATACATCTTTTCTATTCAGATCATTTCCACTGTCCATATCACTTCAGATTTAACATGTAAGTTTATAAATGAAGGGATCTGGGCAGGGCAGACATTTTCCTGAAGGCTTTGGCTGGCAAATGGGCATTAAACCTTAACGATATACATAATTTTTCAGTAGGTGACCAGCATCTCGTGGCAGACAGGAAATTCCCACGTAGCCACTCACATACCTCTGCTTCAATGTATGGAAATTCTGACACAAGACGCACACCAACGATGGGCCACCTTTTTCCAGTTACGCTTGCCATCTTGGCCACCTCAAAAGCCTTGTCACCATAGGTAGCGGCGAGATGCTGTGCCACCTAGGGAAACCAGACTGCATTAGGCAGGTACTTTGAAGAGCAATACCTTCTAGGCATGAAGCAAAAAAAAAAAAGCACACGCTTATCCTGTCAGTTCTTCACGGCCCGTAACTAATAGTTCCAGGAGGGTATTAGATTTTGATTTTGTGGGAGGAAACCACTTGGGCTCTGAGTGCTTAGGCCAGCACTAACTCTGCCACACATGTATCACTGTATCAGTGACTGATGAAGCTTCGGCTTGACTCTGCCCCCAGTGTCACTTCTGAAGAACAGCCTTCCTTACACTTGAGACAGAAAGAATGTGGGATGATGCTCTGTCTGCGGAGAACAAACCAAACCCACCCCAGACTTTAAAATAGAAACTAGCGTGTGCCTTGCTTTTTAGGCAACCGAAGAAAAGTATGATCAGCTTTTTTCCTTAGTTCACTTCCACAGCACGCAGACAGAAATGAACCCGGCAAAAGGAAATTCTAAATCAGGGAGGCCTCCTGGTTGCCAATTCTGTTTGTGGCAGTAGTGAGATGAGGTGGAGAAAAAGAGGATTCACACCCACCTCACTTTCAAGCCCATAGTCCTGGACAAGCCTAATGTATAGCGTGGGGCTCCAATCTTTGCCCCCTTGAAGGAAAAGCCCAACTGTTCTGCTTGGTCCTGCTTTAAAATTGTGAGCTTTGATAGCAGCATTTATGGTATCTTCTGCCATAGATCGATACGTTGTCCACTTTCCACCTACAAATAATTTGATAAATAATTCATTAGGTTACTACCCCTATTTTTCTTATAATGACCCATTTGCTAACTGATTCATAACAAAATTCACCTGTTGTTTATAACAAATATAGCAAAGCGATGTGCAAGACCTTACTCAGAATCATCAAAAAAAATTCTCTGTTCATTAGCATCAAGAGAGATTCTGGTGTGACAGTTTGACTCAGGGCCCTATCTAAAACACCGCCAAAACACAAGGTAATATGCCATACCTGCTATAGTGATGAGGCCACTCTCACTGATGTCCACAACATGATTTCGGGAGATGGACTGAGTATCTGCAGACTTGGGATCTGTAACAAGGGGGCGGATACCACTCCATGCTGCCAGGACGTCCCCTCTTCTCACTGGCAAGAATCAATGGGAAGGGTTAAGAGGATGCCTTAAAGATATTTCAACAAAACTCTGAGACAGTTAATAAACAAGAGAGAATTCAGTAAATGGAGCACATGAATATGGGCTTTGAAAGAGAGAAGGAACCCTTAAATATAACAACTAAGCAAGTTAATAAGTACAACAAAAACTCAAAGAATTACTTTATCACAAAGATAATCTGAACCGGAAAAAAAGCAGATAACCTGAACATCACTGACACTGATTCCTACCAAAAGAGGAAACAAAAGAAACACGTTATCAATCCTCAGCTGGAAGGATCTAGAATAGCTGAAACAATGACGACAAAGTAGAAACAAAACAAAGACAAACCTAGAGATTTGTGGACTTGTTACTTTTCCTCCCAGATATACCTAGCTACCTCTTCTCAGGAAAGACAAAGATCCTTACTAAACAAACAAGTCTGTAACAGGCTACCTTCTTCCCTCATCAATACTACCATCTTATTGAGCATTTTTATTAGGCCTAGGCTTGTCAAAGCACTGGATTTACACATTTCATCTCATTTAATCTCACAGAGACCCACAGCATCAGTTATTATTATTCTCACCATAGAAAAGGGGGGGGGGGAACCTGAAAAAGTTTAACCACTTAACCCAAAGCAAACATCTTATAGATGCTAGAAGAGCATAAGAACCCAGTTCTTCCTTATTATAAAGTTCATATTCTTACACACTAATGTACTATCTTTCAACTCTTGACAATCTGTTTTCCCCTCCTTATCCCATTATCCTTTTAACTGGCTCAAAAATAGGCATACTGGCTCCTCCCAGTTTAGGCGCACCATATTTGTTACAGTGTATGAAAGGTCTTTGAATATTCAACACCCCATGAAATTTCTCTTACACTCTGTCAGAATCCAATTGCCTCGTTATACCAAGAATTGATAGACTTTAAATAGAATTAGACAGCTGTTGCATAGCACCCATTACTGACCTAAAAATGGCTAAGAAGAGTAGCCTAGTCATGGCTCTGGTGTACCATGAGTGGCAAGGGCAATACCCAAGGGCAGAGTTTTCAGAATCTACTCTTCCTTATCCTCCCTACAGGAATGGCTTAGCTCTTTTCTTCTCCATTCTTCACATCAAGGAGCAGATCACATGCACCAACCCAAGACTTGCCAAATGATGAAAACGATTAGGTGAATACTTCCCTGGTCCTGCTACATTTACTCTCACAGACCAGTTAATCTAACCTTGGATGACGGAACAGTAAGTCCAAGTTTGCTCTGACCATGACTTGGGATCAGGTGCTTACCTCCTTCATCTTATTCCCAGCCATGATCCTCACTGACAAAAAGGTCACTGTCTTTAAAACATCAAAACAATGGGAAAATTGGATATTCCCGTGCAGAGGGATAAGCTCAAAGTAGATCAAAAACCTACACATAAAAGCTCAAACTATAGAACATTTAGGGAAAAAAAATAGAAAAATCTACATGACATTGGGTTTGACAATGATTTCTCGTATATGATACCAAAGGCATAGGCTAATAAAGAAAAAAAAAAAGATAAAACGGACCTCTCAAAATTAAAAACTTCTGTGCATTCAGAGACATTAACAATAGAATGAAAAAGCAACCCATATAGCAGGAAAAAATATTTGTAAATTATATCTCTGACAAGAAGTTAGTATCCAGAATATGTAAGAAGTCTTAAAACTCGAAAACTAAAAAAAGACAACCTGACTGAAAAAATGGACAAAGACTTTTAAAAGATATTTCTCCAGAAAAGATATATAAGTGGCCAATAAGCACATAAAATATTGCTCAATATCACTAACAGTTAGAAAAATGCAAATGAAAAACCATATGAGATATACCTTCATATCCATTAGGATGACTATTATAAAAAGTTAAAAAAAAAAACACAGAGAGAAACAAACTTTAGTGAGGATGTGGAGAAATTGGATAGCCTTATGCACTACTGACGGGAAAGTATTATGATGCAGCCACTATTGATAAATGTATGGCAGTTCCTCAAAAATTCAACATAGAATGACCATATTACTTAACAATAACAATTCTGGGTACATACATACCCCAAAGAACTGAAAACCAAAAAATCTGCACACTCCAGTGTTCATAGCAGGATCATTCATAAGAGTCAAAATATGGAAATAACCCAAGCGACCACCAATAGATGAATGGCTAAACAACACATGGTCTATACACACAATGGAATATTATTCAGCTTTGAAAAGTAAGGGAATTCTATCACATGTTACCTTGAAGACATCATGCTAAGTAAAATAAGCCATTCACAGAAGGACGAACACTGTATGGTTCCATTTATACAAAATACCTGGAGTAGTGAAATTCGTAGCCACAGCAAGCAGAATGGTGATTGCTGGGGGAAGGGAGTTGGGTATATGAGGTCAGTGTTTAAAGGGTACAGAATGAGGAGAATGAAGAAGATCTAGAGATGGATAGTGGCAATGGTTGCACAGAAATATGAATATATTTAATGCCACAGAACTGTACGCTTAAGAATGGTTAAAAAGATAAAAAGATAAATTCTTTTTAAAATCAAGATAAAAGGAAAATTTGACATATTTCAAGTCTCAAGATTAAGGAAAATATTTTACATGTAATACATAAATATCAGGATACTTGCCAGCCCATACCATGCCCAAACTTCATTCAAATCAAAGTATGTCCTTGTTGAGAGCACAGTTTTGTGAACAGAGGACAATATGGATTTCAGATCTGACTGAGTCCTTGAGAACATGCCCTTGTACAGTGAATCTCCTGTATTTATACATGGCACCACCTGAAAAGCATCTCAAAAATATCTAGCAGACTCTATGGAAAGAGTCACAAAGACTCCTTGAAATGACTGGAAGAGTCCAAAAAGATGTTTTTAAAAGATGTCTAACCAAGTACAGGGGAAAGACCCTAAAAACAAATTGTACTGAATGACAGATAATCCTTCTACCTTGACCTCAAATGAAAAAAAAAAAAAAAAAAAAAAAAAAAGATTTCTGGTGAAGTTAAATTCACCTAAGGAAATATAACTTTATATTTAATATACCTCCTTGAGGGCCACACTCTTAACGTGACACATGTCTACGTGGTGGTGTATAATCAAAACTCTATCTAAACACCTCATCAGAAGCAAAGGAAGAAGAAACATCATAAGCTGGTGCAGAACACCGAAGGCTTCCAGTCTTGTTAGCTGGAGACCTAAGGGAGTCTCAGCACTGAGGTTCCATTTCTCAATCTGCCCTTCTGATATGTGTATTCTCTCAACTAGGCTTATCCTGATGGCTTCCATGGAATGAGGGTTAATTCTTGCTTCATGCAATTCCACAAAAGTCTTGTGAAACATCCACACAGATCATGCAATGTTTTAATCTTTACAAAAAACCTAACTAGGAAATTACCACTATTTTCCATTAGAGTTCAAATAGCTCTCTGAGTCAAAAATAAAACTTAACCAACCACATAGAACGTCATTGTGGTCACCACAGTCTGCAAAGCGTGTCTGTGAAATTCCTTAGACGGCCACACTGATCAGGAATTTGACTTCAACTCTTAAAGCCTTCTGGCTGATTTTAAAGTTATTTGATGGAAAATTAGACTATCTAGAGTAAATCTGAAGCATAAGCAAAGAGTGTTTGTGGCAAATGCTTTACCTTTTCTGGTATAACAGGCAGAAAAACACATTCGCAAAATTGTGTTGTCTAAAACAAGAAGACCAAACTAAAATATTCGAGGTTTCCCTTCTAGAGAAATAGTAAATAAAACATTATGAATACTGATCCCATTTTTAATCCTTACTCTTAAAGTTGATACTGAAAAAAAGAAAACACTACGAAGAAGAGTTTATAACGTGTTAGGCACCTTAATTTATTTTCTATTTTAGCATTTAGCTCTTTAACCCCAGAATTATATCAGATGAATGTTGGGATTAATTTTATCTGAAAAGATACAAGTCAGGATAATCAAATTTTAAGTCATATTTAAAATATGAATCAGTCTTTATGGTCTGTAGGGTTTTTACATTATTAGACCAGAGGGTGGTTGGATGAGGTTATCTACCCATTCTCCCAACCTTCAGATTTAATGATTTTTGTGGATTATTCAAAATGCTGAGGGATTCCTACTGAGGGATATTTCCTGCTGAGGGATAATGTGCTTGTACCTCTCCCCCACTGGAATTAAGTGATGACCGGTCAGGGCCACAGGCATAACCTATGTCCATAGAGCAGAGCATAGCTAAGCACATAAAACATGAATTCTAACCTCTCGAATAAAAGATGGCAACTAACTGAACGAACATGTTTCGCTCCTTAGCACCTACTCACCCACAGTGGAAACCTTGCACAGTTAAACAAAACCTAATTAAAGTTCTTTGGAGAAAGAGATTCAAAAGCAGTAGACAGAAAAGAGAATCGTTAAGCTATCTTTTAATTCTGCCTGAAACGGCTGCAGCTGCATTGGCTGGAAACCACCCCAGGATGAAGCCAACTTGGAGGGTGACAGAGTGAGGAGAAATAAGGAAGGACCATGTACCTAAGACATTGCAGAAGCACTGAATTTCTCACCTCTTGATCCTTTGTAGGTCTGGAGGGTTTTATTTTGTTTTTTTACAAGACAGGACATTTATTTTATAAAACAAACAAACAAAAAATACAAATTCAATGACTCTCTTAAATCGAGTATTTCCTTCTCTAAAAGTGTGTATAAATACATCTTGATTCCATCAAGCAGCCCTGTGCCATAGACTTTTAGGCAGTGCTGGAAATGCTCTACCTCTATACCCCCCAATTCACTAGCCACTTGCGGCAGGAGCTTGGGAAGCACTTGAAATGTGCTTCATGTGACTGAGGAACTGAATTTCAAATTTTATTTAATTTTAACTAATTAAAAATGAAATAGCTGCATAATATGCACATGCACGGGCTATGATATTACATAAGGTAGCTCTAGAATAAAAACCCCCTTGTCCCAGCAGGTCATCAAGCCAGGTACGCCCCACCATGGCCCCCTCACCCACATCTCTAATTGAGCATCCTTTCAGCAAAATTTGATTGTATTTCCTTCTCTCATGAGAATACAATCAGCTGTAATAACGTGCTTTCCCCCCAAATATTTTACTGTCCTGACATGTTCCATATCTATCATTTTGAATTATCCTCCTCCTCTCCTACTAATCTCAAGAGTTCAAAGAAATAAAAATTATTTTTACCAAATTAAGTACTAAAAGTTACTAAATTAAGTATGAACTTTTACTAAATTAAATACTGAAGTATTTACTAAACTAAGTACTACCCTCAAGTTCTTACCCAGAAATCATTTCTATCGTTCAGCTTATAGCCAAGAGTAGGTAGCAGACATCACCTACTTTAAATTCTCCAAGGTATAATACGTGAAAGAAAATCACTCAAGTCAAGACTTTATGGTTCAGAGCTCAAAAGTTGGTCTTGGTTTTTCTTGTTCTCATACTGCCGGGATAGCTAAACCAGGTTTCATTGCTGGTTCATTTTTCTCACCATGTTCAAAGTCTTTAGCAATGTCAATTCTAATATTTCCCAATACCCCAAATCCTCCATCAAGTAGGGGTCATGTAGAGTGGTCAATAAATATGAAGCAGCCTATTAAAACATTCTCTAAACTTTATTGTATCAAACAAGAACAGCCCACATTACAAAATCAAAAGCAATAATATTTGGGCCTCCAAGCCAATATCCCAAGCTTTGTATGTAATAATTATATATTTAAACAACTGAATATTCTCTTTTAACATAAATAAATGCTTTAATAAAACAAGATGACAGGAAAGGACACTACTACGGGACTTGAGGAAAGTCCTCATTAAACACCACTTATTAGAACAGCTCACCCAGGGGGCACCCCGTGGGCACCCAGTCGACTGTTTTAAGTGCCAAATGCCTAGATGTTTAAAAGCCCACATGAGCCCCTCCACAGCGTGTAAAAGTACTTGGTGATATTTTCAAAAAGAGAGTCCCCCACCATCACGTTTAAGGATTATTTTTGTTGCAATCCCAATAAATAACTCCTTCAGGTTTTAGTGTATATAATATATAAAGAGTAAAATGTAAATAATAAAGTTCAATAGACATTTTTCACAGCTGGTTGACAAGACTAAGTACTGTGTAATTGTTTCAAATTATAATGAATACTTCTACTCTTAACACCTTGGCAAGACAAGTGTTTGTTTTAAAAATTAATAGAAAATGAAGCCCACAGGAAGTGACAATTAAGAGCCAAATGCGCGGCTTTGCCTCACGTGGGTTATTTAGCCATACGTTTTGGGGTGTTCTTTCTCATGTTTGCCGCTTGCAGAAAATCAATAAAAAGCATGTGAAAATATCTTAACGAACACAGGGGAAATAGTGTCAGAAATCAATACTTCTCTACCAGCATGTTTAACCTGCTGAAATGAAGTGTTAATCACAGAAATAAGATACCATATTACATTTATAAACTAATGAAACTAGAAAAAGCAGAGCGTGTGACACTATCATTAAACAGCTGGAAGACATCCAAGCCTGTGTAAGTTGATAACCCTGGTACACTCTCTGGCAGGGAAAAGGCAGGTCTGCAGCGAGTCGATATGGCCAGCTCGGTTGTTAATTGAATAACAGGCAATCTATAAACAGTACTAATTGCATATGTGAAAACCTGTGTACGACTCAAGACGCTGCCTGGAGAAACACTCCAGAAAAACTACACGGATAAAGCCCTCGGCAAATCTCCTGTCTCTCTCAATCCCTTCAAGTCATAGCTTCGTTTCACCACTGCCTCCTTCTGATTAACCTCTCCCCGGCCGACTTAATGATACATTTTTCAAAAGATCATTTTTCTTCCTCACCCGATACACACCACACAACTATCAATTACCCATTTCAGAAAAGAACAAACAAGTAATCTAGAAAATTCAGCCTGTGAATGGAAAGCTTTCTAAATCGTAAAAGAAGACATGGTCTTATTCCCAACAGGCAAAATGCTTTTCAGAATTGTTCCGACGCGTTCTGCAGAAGTGTGGCAGCTGCTGAGAACAGCATGGAGTGTTAAGATTTGACACTTTTTTTTTTTCCTTCTTCCTTAAGGATATAGCCATTTGGGGAGGTTCAGAAACTGTTGTCAGAATTTTACTTATTCATCCATTTAATAAATCCTTTTAAAATGATTATGTCAACCCTGGTGAATGCAAAACATTTCAAAACTACTGCTCTAGGACCTAAACAAACTTGATTTTTTCCAATCTGCAGAGAAGACTGCTTGGCCCGAGGGATTAGTTATGAGACAGGAAATCTCCTCTACTTTAACATTCAAATCCAAATAAAGCCAGTCCAGAGCAAAGGTTATTAACATTCTGCAAGTGTTTAGCAGCTTCCAGGAAATGAAATGAGAGACGTAATCCACTCCCTGGTGGATATAACATCACATCATAAAACCTGGAACAACCAGTCAGAGAACCCTGTGGTACTCTGAGGCTAGATGGACTTGTCATCATCCTGGCTCCAACACAAACTGTGGGCCAGAGGCTCCCAGTCATGGGGACTCAGTTTCCATGTCTATAAAGTGGGAACAGCAAAATATACCGGGGAAGGTTGTCATGAGGAACCAGATGGTATGGGCAGTATGCTCTGTAGAGTGTCTAGCCTAAAACGTGTTCGGCAATGGTCGACTTTTAAAAAATAAAGCATGTATTAGCCATTACTGACAAATGGGATGGCTCAAAGATGGGCGGCACCAGCCTACCGTCAAGGAACTGAGTAGCACCTGAAGCTGACTTCCTCTCTACTCTTCATCATAATGGAAGAAAGATCGAGTTACTCCAGAATTCCTTGAAAAAAATACATATTTATACATCTCCACTTAAGATAAAAGCACACAGTAGCAAACTGCAGTCTTCCAGGACTGAGGGAAACTCCTCAAATATGAGGCCTTTGATCAACTAGAAATACAAATGCAAAAAAAAAAAAAAAAAAAAACCACCTCACCAAACTAAAAGGGATTATTAATTTATTAATTAATTACTAGTTTTTAAAAAGAACAAGTTGATAAGTGGCACAGGTGTGACAGATGGTGGGCACAAGGAAGTAAGTGAAGTATATGGAAGAGCTGTCACCTCTGCTTTTACCCCAGATATTTACTCCCAGGGAATTCTTTTTTTTTTTTTTTTTAAGATTTTATTAATTTATTTAACAGAGAGAGAGATAGATCACAAGTAAGCAGATGAGGCAGGCAAGAGAGAGGGGGAAGCAGACTGCCTGCTGAGCAGAGAGCCTGATGCGGAGCTCGATCCCAGGACCCTGAGATCATGACCTGAGCCTAAGGCTTTATCCCACTGAGCCACCCAGGCGCCCCATTCTACAGGGAATTCTTAAGCCCAAGAGTACCCATGTTAGGAGATAGGCCTGATTTATAGTGTTTAGATATGAATTTTGGCCACTTTTACCAAAAATCAAAATTGGCAAAACCAAAAACAGAAACAAACTAAAACAAAACAAAACAAAAAACATTTTTGCCAGTTTTACCAATTCACCTGATTACCAAAAAGCATATGAATTGACAAGACTTTCCCAGACCACCCCAGTCCCAGCAGGCATTGCTCAGAGCCCTCTGCATTCACAGGCAGAATAAAAGTGAGGAAGGGGCGCAGGCTTCTGTCTCTGCTACAGCCCAAGGCTCATTTCACTGGTGGAAGTCCCCACCTACGACATGGGCACAGCGGCTCTTGGAACCTACACCTGCTTCCAGCACATGCAGCCTCTCAGCACATATAAGCAGTTAGATTTCTCATCTTACTGCGTTTGAACTTTAAGAATTTGGAAACTGTCAACATAGAACTCTCTGCTCTTGAATTAATTTTACTTCTTGCTCCAACAATCTAAACTTCCTGCTTGCTCTTAGGGCCCAATAGAAACGCCCTTTTAACAAATATCATACTCAAGCAAATGTGAAATGAAGCAGGGTTCGTTAACAATAGTCAATCCATTAAAATACAATCATATCCAGATGAAACTCCTCTTAGATTTCAAAAGGGGGGGGGGGGAGTATCCAGCTACAATTGCACTGCATTTTGAGTACTGAAATTTCAGCGGACATTAAACAAGGCATGACCAGTTCCCAAATAACTCTCTGTGAGGGTGTGTGCATGTGAGCGTATAAACGTTAGCCCCGTAGATCTCAGTTACGTTTGGTTAATATATTTGTGCCATGAATGTAGGTACCCAAAAAGACTTTGCACAAAATAAAACCACATCCATTACTTGAAATCAGAAGAAACTAAAACTATACAATATGGATCGTTCAATTAAACTAGGAGAGTCCCCGAAACCATTTTTTTAAAGCAGTTTGTTTTGTTTGTTTGCAAATGTGTGATCACAAGATGACAAAAAAATCCTTTAGGGAAAAAGGATTCATAGATTTTAGTGAGTCACATCAAGAAGAAAATTGTGTCTCTGCATGTCCTCCACTGAAGCCAACATTACAGAAGATTCCTGATATAAATAGAGGAAAACTATTTTTCTAAAATCTTAAAATTTCTATCTTAATATAGAAGGATTTTTGCTACCCGCATCAAAAACCCTGAAAGCTCCAATTACTAATTCATTTTCCCTCAAAACAATGATGAGCAGCATCCCAGACAGACAACAAGCTTGGAAGCTGAATAAAGAACCCTTATCATCCAGGAACTCCAAATAAGAGTGTACCTTAGACTCTTCCCTATAATACAATGTTGTGATACACTTGACCAACGTTCTATGGAAGTACAAAGGATAAGAATAGATGGTTTCTGAAGTAGAAACAGTACTTTGGCAAGATGAGAAGTTGGGAGAACGGGCATCCCAGAGCAAAGCTTCCTCCTAAGCAAAGCGTGAGGTTTAAAACACATGAACTGATTTGGAAAGAACAAGACTATAAAATGCATAAAGGTGGGTTGGCGGAGTATGAAGCTGTAAAGACCAGTCGTGACGGGCCTTAGGGCGCATGCGAGATAGTTTAGAATTTCTCCCAAAGTCAATGAGGCGACATCCCAGGGATATTCTTGAGCAAGGACGTGACGATGAGAATTTTAGGAGGGTCCCAGTGGAAGGGTCAGCCTGCAGGGGCACTGGGGCCTGACCTCTGGAAGCCAGTTAGAGGGCCCGTGTAACTGCTTGAGTGAGAAGTTGACGCTGGTGTGACCAGAACAATGAAACGAGAGGGGATTTCCGTGATACCTCAGAGGGAGCATGGGTAGGAACCGGACCAGATGTGGAGGGAGAAGGATCACCAAAGACGGGCATGCCATTTCTAGCTTGAGTGACTAGGTGGTGAAGCTATGAACCAAGGAAGGAAATACAGGATAATGTTGGAAAACTTCTGGAACTAGTCAGGTAAAAACTATTCTTTATATATTCACAGTGGAGAAAATACTATAACATCCAAACTAAAAGTACAGTACGCCCAGGTGAGCAGGGAAAAAGACATCAACTTTGGCTTTTTCCATTTAGAAAAAGCATACTTATCCTACTTAGCTAAATCCACTGCCAACACTCCACTTTTCATATGGTAAAGCTCACTAAGCTTCTTCGGTTATAGATGTCCATCCTCTCGTTTCTTTGGTTAATTATTTCCTATGGATATCCTGTATCTGTGAATCAGATCTCCCTAAACTCTAGAAATTAAATCGTGATGCAAAATTTCATTTTCTCCTCAGAGGGCACAAGTGTTAGAGTTCCCATTGGTTTATGTACAGGCCCTTAGAAACTATCAGGAAGGGATTGTACGATTCTCTTCATGTGAAGGCAGAGAGTACAGAGGATCAAAGGCAACTTCTTCGCATTGTGCTATAATTCGGGCCCCCTAAATCTTCCAGAAGAAGTGGTCAGTACAGAAGAGTTAGAGCCGGCCTGGTGTAAAGAGGAGTCAGACTGCGGATGTGCAGCAGTTACCAGTGAGAACTCGCTGGGCAGGGCTGGGAGGTATAAAAGAAGGAAAACAAACTCAGAGGAATGCATCAGTTACCTTCGACGTCACAACTCAGGTAGTTCCGCACTTCATTCAAAATGAAATTGATATCTTCTTCCGAAGGAATGGGATGGTGTGTGACATCAGTTGGCGTGTCAGTAGTGCCAGCTATAGTCATCTTTTGCCAGGGTAAGAAGAAGATAACGCGCCCATCACTGGTTGCTGGGTCAAGAAGTCCCATGCTCTCGGGGCTGATATAAAAAAAAGGGTTATACATTTCTGAAATTAGTATTAGTTTAGTCCTATATCTGCATTGTAAAAACAACTTTATTCACTAATTGTCATATAAGCAAACAAGAAACACGTGAACTATTACTTTTACTGCCAATGCTCTACTGTAGAAATTCCTAAAGGAAAAAAATAATTTTGGTAACAAAAAAGAATGGAGCAAGTGTGATAATAAAATTCACAGCAGAACCAGCCTTCCCCATTTCAACAATGCAAGGTTAATTAAGAAAGTGGACTTCATCTTCCAATTGTTTGGTTTTTTTATATTCCTTGGACCATTCACATCAGATAATGTCAGTGGGATAAATGTCTCTAATTCCTTTTATGATGGTCAATTAAG
>NC_081559.1:53019833-53034642 GCF_022355385.1 Mustela nigripes | reverse complement strand
CCTTTCGACAAAGCAGGAAAGAATGTCCAATGGAAAAAAGACAGCCTTTTCAATAAATGGTGCTGGGAAAATTGGACAGCCACATGCAGAAAAATGAAATTGGACCATTTCCTTACACCACACACAAAAATAGACTCAAAATGGATGAAGGACCTCAATGTACGAAAGGAATCCATCAATATCCCATAGTGCTCTTAACCCAGATATAATTTCAATAATTGGAAGCAAGTATAAAAATTTGAAAGAAATATTGGACAAGTTTGCCAAAAATAATTTGTGGATTTTTGTTTTATACGCGATTGCCTTCCTTTGGTATATTTAGGAGTAATTCTAATGTTACAGGTCCTGTCCTCTGATGTGAAAATCCAATTCTCAGGCTTTCTCACAACTGGAGCACAGGTATAAAACAGAGTTGGGCAAATTGGATGCATACACACAAGTCTTGGACTTGCAGAAAACATGCCCCGCATGGAGCTTCTGTTCTACTCGTATCTGGGACAGGTTGTAAGTTCGGTGTCCTGAGGCAGAAATGACATGAGTGCTAGAAGCTGGCATCAGGGCCATCAATAAAATTCTGGTGCTTGGTGGCAGACGTGATATTGGCAACAGTTTCTTGCTAGATTTCTGGCATGCTTTTGGCCCTTTATCATTCCTAGAAGTTTAGATTTAAGTGTGTTTTTCCAACCCTCTCAACAATTCTGTGAACTGCCTAATGTTCCATATATTCCTTTCTTGCTTTAGTTAGATGACGAAGATTCTGTTGCTTGTAGCCAAGAACCCTGATCAAAAGAAGCAAATGAGAAAATGATACAAACTTTTTAAAAAAATTTATTTATTTGAGAGAGAGATAGAGAGAGCATAGTGGAGAGGGGCAGAGGGAGAGAAAATATTAAGCAGATTCCACGCTGAGCCTGAGGCCTGATATGGGGCTCCATTTCATCACCCTGAGATCACAACTTGAACCGAAAGCAAGAGTTGGACACTTAACTTACAGCACCACACAAGCACTCCTATAAAAAATTGTCTTTTATTTATTTATTTATTTATTTTAATTTTTTTTAAAGGGGAGTAAGAAGTTATAGGTGAAAAATTATAAATGATCAAATAATAAAAGGAATGAAAATATAAATTTAAATATCAAGTCTCGATGTGAGATGCCTTTGTGTTAAATTAATTACATAAATCTGTTTAAAGAGTGATGAATTACACTACATTTAAATAAATTATGTGCAAAAATAAAAAGGTAAAATAATAACTAGCCATTGCAAGAAAGATGCATTGACAGTTGAGATCTTTACCACATAAATTTATAATAAATTCAATAAGAACACTATAGAAATGGACAGAGATCATAAATATAGAGAAATAATGAAAAATGTTTAATATTACTAGTAATAAAACAAATGATAATTAGAAAAACTGTAGGTTCTGTCTATCCATGCTATAGCTAACATTAAAAAGATAATTGTAATGTTGGTGATGACAAAGTGAAATTCTGTTGTTAAATTTTGAAATTTATATTATAAAGTTATAAAATGTTCTTAAAATTATATCACACTGTATAAAGCTTTAAAATATTCTTAATTTTGGACCTAATCATCCCATTTTTGGAATGTAAGATGAAATAATAAATAAAGAAAAGCTTTTTCCACAGAGAAGTGCATCTAAGTTTAGTAAAATTAAAATTAAATAAAAATGAGAAGAATTAAATGCACATTGAGTAGATGAAATATTAAGTTGTCATTAAAATCATCTTTATGAATAATTTCTAGTTGTGGAAATGCTTGTGATATGATAGAATGAAATTAAGTCAAAATTTCACAGCATGATTATATACACATGTATTAAAACAAAACAAAGCAAAACAAAAAAATCCAGAGACACAATTTCATCAGTCCATTAAGCATCCAACTCTTTCTTTTCATGATCTCAGGGTCATGAGGTTGAGCCCAGCATCAGGTTCCACGCTCAGCATGGCATCTGCTTGGGATTCGCTCCCTCTGACTCTCTCTGATTGTGCTTTCTCTGTCTCAAATTAATAAACAAACCTTTAAAAAAAAAACCCTACACGTATAGACATCTGGCTAAATGAGCATATACAATACCTTGTCAGAGTTCTAGATTTCAATAAAGTGATAGAAGACATAAGAATAATACACCCTGAATAACACAGAAAAAGGAAGCATTAAATGTGAAAATGACATAGTTCTTTGGTTTGAATATATCAAACCTTCAAAAAAAAAAGATATTGTTTATGCTATTTGAATTGTTCTAGTAAGAGAAAAATAAGAATTATTGAACTGCTTTGTGAAATTGGAGTCACTATAATAAAATTAGAAAATGCCAGTGTATGTAAAAGCAGTATTTTATAGATTGTTACTGGTTGACTTGTGTCCCCCCCAAACTCATATATATTTTTTTTAATAAAGATTTATTTATTTATTTGACAGACAGAGATTACAAGCAGGCAGAGAGTCAGGCAGAGAGGGAGGGGGAAGCAGGCTCCCTGCCGAGCAGAGAGCCCTATTCGGGGCTTGATCCCAAGACTCTGAGACCATGACCTGAGCTGAAGGTGGAGGCTTTAACCCACTGAGCCACCCAGGTGCCCCCAAACTCATATGTTGAAGACCAAACCCCCAATACCTAAGGATGTGATTGCATTTATCTATGGGGCCTTTTAAAAAAATGATTGAGCTAGAATGGGGTTACGAGGTTGGGCCCTAATCCAGTCTGAGTGGTGTCATTAGAAGAGGAAATGTGGACACCTGGAGAGACATTAAGGACATGTGTGAACAGAGGAAAGACCATCTGAGGACACAGTGAGAAAGTAGCCATCTGCAAGCCAAGAAAAGAGGCCTCAGGAGAAAACAAACTTGTCAACATTCTAACCTTGAATTTCTAGATTCCAGAACTGTGAATAAATGAGTTTCTGTTGTGTGAGCCACCCAATTTATTGTATTTGTTATGGCAGCTCTAACAAACGGGTGCATAGATTTATTTCATTTCTAAAATTAGATACAAAAATTTTAAAGAAAATATTCTGAAACTTAATTCAGGTCTGTATATAGAGAATAAATTATTCTAAATATTAAGGATTTTCATGGGAATGGAAGGATGACTCACCAGGAGATAATCCATCAAAGTAATAAACTATAGATTTTAATTAAAAAAAAATTTGAGTTTTATATTTTTAAAAAAGTTTTTACTTAATCCCAGCCAGTTAACACACAGTGTTATATTAGGTTCAAGTGTACAGTATCGTGATTCAACACTTTCATGTAAGACCTAGAGCTCCTCACAAGTGCACGCCTCAATCTCTATCACCTATTTTCACCATCCCTCCATCTCTCTTCCCCCGGGGTAAACATCATGGGTTCTCTAGTGTTGAGTCTGTTTCCTGGATTGTCTCTCTCTTTCTCTCTCTCTCTCTTCTCCCCTTTGCTGGATAAACCGCAGATTTTTAAAAATAATTTTTCCTTGCCTTTTCTATCTCTAGAAACCATTGCTTACATTCTTTGTCTTGTGGCCCACTCCCTCCATGTTTAAAGCCAGTGACATTCTAACTCTCTTACCTTTTTTCATCATCACATCTCCCTCTGAGTACAGTTGGAAAATGTCCTCAAATTTTAAGACTTATCTAGTTTGACTCTGCCCATCTAGAAATCAAGATAATATCCCTATATCAAGATACTAACTTAATCATATCTGCAAAGTCCCTTTTGTCCTGTTAAGGTAACAGTCATAGGTTTGATAGGTTAGGATTAGGATATATTCACCTGGTCATTACTCTCTTTTTCAAAGTGATATTTCCTCTTCCATTCTTGACTTGAATAATCGGATTCTTGTCTCTTTTTTCTTGGCCAGGTTATCTGAACTTCTATCTGTTTTGTAAAATTTTCAAAGAACCAATTAAAAAATATATATTTTATTTATTTATTTATTTGACAGAGAGAGAGATCACAAGTAGGCAGAGAGGCAGCAGAGAGAGAGGGAGGAAGCAGGCTCCCTGCTGAGCAGAGCCCGATGCAGGGTTCGATCCCAGGACCCTGAGATGATGACCTGAGCCGAAGGCAGAGGCTTAACCCACTGAGCCACCCAGGCGCCCCTCAAAGAACCAATTTTTATTTTCTGATTTTCCCTACTTTTTTCTAATCTCTATTTCATTTGTTTCTGCTCTAATCTTTATTGTACCCTTCTTTATGCTTGCTTTGGGTTTCTCTTCTTTTTATAGCCTTTTAAGGTGGACTGTTAGATTATTGATTTGAGATCATTATTCTTTTTTTAGTACAGACATTTATTATTAAAGATTTTCTTTTTTTTTTTTAAGACATTATTTATGTATTTGACAGAGAGAGACACAGTGAGAGAGGGAACACAAGCAGGGGGAGTGGGAGAGGGAGAAATAGGCTTCCCTTGGAGCAGTGAGCCCAATTCAGGGATCGATCTCAGGGATCATGACCTGAGCCGAAAGCAGATACTTAAGGACTGAGCCACCCAGGCGCCCCTACAGATTTTCTTCTATCGCTACTGTGGCTTCATGCCGTTAACTTTGGTAAGTCATCCTTTTGTTTTTACTCCTTCTCAAAGTTCTTTTTTAATTTCTTCAATAGCTCTACTTTGACTCATTTTGTGTTGGGAGTTTATTGTTTCATTTCCCCATATTTGTGAATTCTCCAGATCTATTACTTTTATTGATACCCAATTTAATTGCACTATGGTCAGAGAACATGTATGATATCAGTCCTTTTAAATTTCATGTGGCTTGTTTTACATCTAACATATGATCTATCCTAGAGAATATTTCTTGTGTCTTTGAGAATATATATTCTACTGCAATTGGATGGTGTGTTCTAGAATTGTCTGTTAGACCTTGTTGGTTTGAAATGCTGTCCATGTCTTCTGTGTCCTTGGGTATCATCTGCCTAGTTGTTCTATAATTATTGCAAACAGGACATTCTAGTCTCTTATTCTTATTGTTGGCTTAATTATTTCTCCTTTAAATTCTTTCAGACATTATATATTATAGATATTTGGACCCTGTTGCTAGGTTCATATGTTTATATTTGCTATATGTTCTTAAATGATTGAAACTTTTATCAATATAAAGTGTCCTTTCTTGTTTTTTTTTATTACAAAAAAAATTATGTCTTAAAGACTTATTTGTCCGATATTAGTGTAACTATTCCAGCTCTCTTTGGCTAGCTTATATCATTCCCATCATTTTACATTTAGTCTATGTTTCTGAGTACAAAATGTCTTTTTTTAGACAGTATATGGTTGGGCCACCAAAAAAATATTTTCTGCCTATATATATCCTTTAATCTGTGTGTTTAATTCACTTTCATTTGATGTAATTCCTGACAATTTAGGATTTGTGTTTGCTTTTTTGCTATTCTTCAATGTCTTGCCTGCTTTGGTTCCTCTGTTTTTCCTTTATCACCCTTTATCTCTTTATTGATTTATGTATTTGGTGAGGAAACATTGTCATAGCCTCCTCTAATTCCTTAGACAACATTTTCCTATAGTCTCTTGAAAAATTTTTAATAGTTGATTTTATGTCTTTTTCTAGTAAATCCAACATCTGAAACCCCCTCAGAGAGAATTTTTACTCAAAGTTTTTTCCTAGATAAATGCCATACTTTCTTGTTTCTGTGTTTCTCTCTTTCTCTCTTTCTTTTTGTTGTTGTTATTGACAGCTAGACACTTTACATAATATAATGCGGTGATTCTAAAAATCAGCCACCCCCCTCCACCCCCGCATTTCCCCAGGGCTCACCATTGCTGCTCTTTCTGTTTTGATTGCTGTTTAGTGACTCTTCTGGCTTACTTTTGCGGAACATTTCTCTCTTGTAGTGTACGGCTTTGCAAATCTCTGCTCTAATTAGTTTAGTGGTTATCAAATGCTTGGGCAGAGATTTCCTTAAAAATTCTTGAACTCATAAATCTTCTACCCTTTGCTAAGTGCGTGTGTGTGCGTGTGTGTTTGTGTTCGCCTTCTACTCACTAGCAGGTAACAGCTCTGGCTTAGCTTATACTTTTTGCTTGTTCAGAGCTTCAAGTTTAGCCAGAGGTAAAAGATCATGGTTGTGATGATTAATTTTATGTGTTGACTTTGCTAGGCTATGGTACCCAGTTGCTTGGTCTATAGCAGCATTGGGAGAATAGCAGCATTGGGAGAAGGGACACATCATAGTGTTATAAACTTTGCTAGTTTTCACCAAAGATCAGCTGTTTTTCTTAAAGAAATGTTCTTTCGATTGTTACTTTTATGGAGGAGAAAGGCTTACCATGTTTCTTATTCCACCATTCTGGTAGTCCTGCATCCACTCTTCTTTAGGTTAAGTTTGTATGAAACACAGCTCATAATTGCATGAGTGAGTGTATGCATGTGTGTGTGTGTGAAGGAGCTTCTCTGCAGGGTGAGTCTATGTTAAAGGAAAGAAGTGAGACGTGGACTTTCACTTTTTGTGAATGCAGTTCTGTTCTTGTTGAATATTCTAAAATATATATATTACTTTTTAAGGTGAATTTAAAAAGCAAGGACAAAATAGTGAAGTAAAAAAAAAAATACTTAGGGTAAATTCACTGGTGTTTTTCATTGTGTAACAGGAATATGAATTTTTTTCTTTCATCCAGCATTTTTCACCCCATTTTTAATTGAAACATTATCAGTTCTTATAACTTTTTTTGAAAATTAGAAAATGGAAAATATGACACAGATTTCAATCTCCTACCTAGTTACTCAGAACAATGCAAGTGAAAGGAATTAGTTAATATTATTTGGGTGCCTATTATTTACCTGTCAATGCAGAAGTCATTTATCTTCATGTCAACTATATAAAAATGAATTAGTTTGATACAGAGTGCACATAAACATAATATAAAACATTTATTTAGTTTCTGGTACTTTTGAGAAGCATAAAATACTTGGGATACTCTCTGACCATAAGGTTTGAAATTATTTAAAAATAATTAATTGGGTTATTTTGCTTAAATCTTTAAAGAAGTAGACATCAGATTATTACTTCATGAATAGCAAAAGTCTATGGAAGTCAACTCATTCTAAAGTTGATTTCTAAAGTCAACTATCTCTAATTACAAATATGATAAATAATACGACATAACATAAAACGAGAAGTGTTGTAAATTAGGTTCAGTTCATGTAGGCAAACTGAAGCAGAATTAAGTAATTAGAAATACTAGCTAAATTTGGTGACTAATTTTAATCATTTGGAGCAGCAACCCCTTTTTACTTGAATTAGTGTATTTCAAGCTACTCAATTATCTGGATAATTACAGCCACTTTTAGTTTCACTTCACATTCTAAAATAAATAGAAATGTGTTATTTTTATATCCAACAATTATGGTATGTATATTTATGGTGATTTATATAGTGTCTTATATGCAAAAATTAAAAAGTGTTGGAGTGAGTTCTAACAATATCCTTGGCTTGGCCACTTATTAGCTCTGCAATTAGGGAAGATGTTTTCTTAACTCTTTTGAACTCAAATTCTTAATTCATACAATGGTTGTAATAATACCTCATAGTATTAGAGTAAAGATTAAATAAGGCATAATTTATAAATATTTGACAGGTTGGATACAATCAATAGATGTTTTCTTCTTAGATGAAAATAATTAAAATTATAACAAATGTAATATTTATTAACTTAATAAAATCAAGCATGCTAAAATGTGTCTAATATCAAAATTGACATTTTTAAATGTTTTAGCACAAGCTCTGAAACATGTATCTTTGTGGTTCCTTTGGAAAATGATATTATTACACCTTGATTCTCAATTCTGCTCACAAATGGAAAGATCAATAGCATGCTAAATTCTGAGCAGCAGGCAAACCAGTTTTCACATATACTGAGATTTAGAGTTATTTTTATTCGCAATAGCTTTGTCAGTCTCATTATGCCTGATTTGAGCTAATATCAAAACAAGTCTGCTTTTTATTCATATGTATCACTAGGAAGCAAAGTACAAATATCACAAGACAGGTCTAGGATCTTGGAGAGGCATACTGAAAACAAACACTATGAATAATCCATATTATGAACATTGATTTTGTAGATAAAGTCAATCAAAATACTTTCCCTGGATTTAGATCCATAAAGTTTTATTGGTCAGAGTTTGTTCATGGGCAGGTATTCCTTAAAGAACAGTATAAAGGATATATAATATATAAAGAAAAATTCTATATTGTATGAATACTGAAAAAGTTATAAAATAGTTTGGCATGTGAGGAAAAAATTGATGCTGTGCTCTGGAATTGTCTGTTAGATTTTATTGGCTTATGGTGTTGTCTGAGTCTTCTGTTTCCTTGTTGACTTTCTGCTCATTTGTTCCATCAATTATTGTAAATGGGTGTTAAGGTCTCTAATATTTTTTTTTTTAAGATTTTATGTATTTATTTGACACAGAGAATACAAGCAGGGAGGAGGGGCAGAGGGAGATGTGGGGCTCCATCCCAGGACCAGGGATCATGACCTGAGCCTAGGGTAGGCACTTAACTGACTGAGCCATCCAGGTGCCCCACGGCCTCTAATTCTTATTGTTGAATTATTTATTCCCCCCCTCAGTTTTTCAGACTTTATTTTCAAGAGTTCCCTACACTTGAAAAAGGAAATGTCCCAGGTCTCATCCAGCTTATCATCTCTTACATGAAATTTGATATAATATGGGTCTTATACCTTACTAGCATTATTATTGACTCAGTCTTTCCTTTGATCACTCTTACATATTCACTCTCTGAATGCACCTTGAATCATTTCCACCCCTGCTCTCCTACACCTCTATCTACTAACATGAATTCCTTACTATGTCATGCACTGCCTCGGATGTGGCTCTTACTCTCTCTCGCTCTGGCTGAGCTCTGGCTGCCATGACAAAATAACCCAACACCAGGTGGCTTCTACAACTGAAATTCATTTTCTTCCACTTCTGGAGGCTAGAAAGTCCAAGATTATGATGCTTTCATTTTTGGTTCCTGGTGAGACCTCTCTTCTTGGCTTGCAGACAGCCACCTTCAAGCTGTCCTCATATGGCCTTTCCTCTGTGTGCTCCCAGAGAGCTTGAGATCTCTAGTGTCTCTTCCTCTTTTAAAGACATCAGTCCTTTCTTATTAGGATCTCACTCTTATGATCTCATTTAACCTTATTTATCTCCTTACAGGACCCATTTCCAAATACTATCATTTGGGGAGTCGGGGTTTTAAGTTATGTTTTCTATAGGGACACAGTTCAGTACATAACATGTAATATTTAGGATTAGACTCAGCTGAAAATCCCCAGTATAAAAGTGGCTTAAAAAAGCTACAGATTTACTTCTCCTTCATATGAATTTAGGTAGTTCTGTGATGATACGGCTTTCCACAGTGCAAAAGACCCAGGTTCCTATTTTGTTTCTCCCTTATCCTCAAAATGGGTTTGCTCACTCCTTTTAAGGAGACTTCTAGAAATCGTTCATAATACTCTCAGCAGTTAGTCATTAGCCACAACTTGGACACCTGGCCACACCCAGTTGCTCAGAAGACTTTATTTGCAGGTGGTGGTATTGTTACTGAGGAAAACTGGGGAAATTGCATCTTATAGGATAACTATCAGCTTCTGTCATAACATTTTCTGACTTTTCTTTTTCTCCTGCTAATTTCCACAGGTACCCTAAGCCGTAGCTAACCCGGATTGCATTTCTTTTTGTATATCTTTGTGTTTTACCATCTCAATTTTTGATGATGCTCGTCCTTTTTTCTAGAATGAATCCCCTGCTTAAACTTGGCCATAAATCCTTCGTAAGAGAGGAAAAGCATTTTTTCTTTCTGCAGAAACTGGCTAAAATTCATTGAAAGAATCTTTTCTCTGAATAATCATGGTCTATTCTGAACTGTAGTCCTTGACAAAGTTATTTGCTGGAACGTAAAAATGTCTGATTTATTATTGTTCTGGTGAATGATTTGTATGCAGTGGAAAATTGTTGATCATGGTTATTTTAAAGTAAAAAGAACTTGCTCTCAGAAAAATGCTTTATGTTTCATTTATAATTCTCCAAAGCAAATTATATCAGTTCTATAGTTTGTTTTGGTATGTATATGGTTGAGATTGCACTAGAGAAATATTCTTACACTGTTTTGAGTAAATGGCTGTTTTTCATTGTTAGAATAATTGTTCGCTCTGGTGATGGACCATCCTTAATTTCTAACTTTATATTACAGTAAATATTAATTATTTTATCCATCATTATATCCTATCATTACTCTAAAGAAAGTTATTTCTAAAGTTTCAAAGAACCCCTTTGTCAACTTTGTTAGAAACATTTCCTAGAGAAAGTGACAATCAGATTTTCTAAAATTTTCACTCTCTTTATAATTTTCCTTTTTAAATTTCCCCACTACTAATGGGTAGAGTAATTGTTGTTAGGAAGGTAATCATTATTAAGGAGAATAAATGCAGCATCTTTATCAGTGATGATTGATATAGCTTTTTTTCTGTACCACACTGAACTCCAGATTCTCCTGTCTTTAACTATCTCCCTTACAAAACCTGGTATTTCATAGAACACAACTTTTCATCATGCACTTTTTTGTCTCGTGGGTTCCATCAGTTGGGATGGGTGGAGATTTCATGCTGGAAACAACTTCTAATCTTAGCTAGCTAAAACAACAGAGTCTCTCTCTTATTTATGCTACGTGTTTGATTGAGGGTGGCAATGGGTTCAGCTCAGTAGTGACTCAGGGACCCAGGCTAACAGAAGTTCCAACCCACCACACACTGCCGATCTCAAGGGCAAAGGAAAGAAGATGTGTGCTTAAAGATTCATCCCACTTCTCTTCATATTTTATTTGCCAAAGCAAGCCACAAGGCCACATTCAACTCAATGGGGTGGAGAGGTATAATCCTCCTCTCTGGAAGGAAGAGATACCAAGATAGGAAGAGAAACCAAGTAACTGTAATCAGTAACATGGTTTACAACAGCCTTGGGGCAGACATGTCTTATCTTTGATGAATGCCTGGAGGTATAGATGTAGAACAAATTTACTGATATAAGTTTGCAAAAGAATACTTCAAGGGGAAAAGGCAGATTGGTTGAGTTGAACAACTACCTGTAACTAACAATGCTGGAACTTTGTTAAAAAGTAAAACTCATGCTTTGGTTTGTGCTTGAGAGGGATGAAGTTTGGTAAATGAGCTCAGGAACTAGATCTCTGGATCTATGTAATTAAGTTAAAGCCTAGGTGAAAAGACAGTAGTCAAGGAAAGTAGAAAATCTATTACTCTAATTAAATGAGGTCTCTTTAGAGGGATCAGGATGAACATTTTCTAGATCATGCCTGTATTTTCTAACCAAATCAATCAATCGGTTTCTACCTATGGAGCAAGTGTTTCATGGCTCAATGACACTAGAATGTTGGGTAACTAGGGAAAAGCTTTAAATTTACCCTTAAAGAAAATGTTCCCCAATACTAAAAGAGATAATCCACAACCACATCCAGTTTATTGATCACTTAAAAAACTTTTCATGTGATCACAATCACAGGCAACAAAATGCTCTCACTTTCCTTTGAAAAGTAATAGATAAATATTATTGTTACCATGTATTAGGTACCCACTATGTGCCAGGAATGATCAATTAATTGTTTAGAAATCTCATAGAACTCTGTAAGATATTAGTCCCCCCCCCCCTTTTTTTAAATGAGTTTAGGAAAGTTAAATAATTTTACCCAGCTCTTCTAGTTATGAAGTGAATCCTTGAGAATTAAACTCAAGTCTGCCTGATGTCAAAGTCAGACTTCTTTTCTCTACATCACACCACATCTTTCTACTAAATTATACAAAAACTACGGTGCTGTATTTTGTTTGCATATTTTGCTTTTGAAGTTGATGTTGCTGACAGTGTGATTAATTAAACATTCACCAGACACGATTTGTTCCTGAAAGAATGTGAAGGTTGGGTGACTTGGCAAAGATTATTCGCTGAACTCTTTCCTCTTTGTTTTGTATACTGCCATCCTAAGTTGAGGGTAATGGTTTCCTCCAATCGATTTTAACAGAGTTTCTACCCCTGCAGTGGTTTATGAAGGATGGTTCTGTAGAAAGATATATCAAGGTGCATCCACTAAAAGACCAGTGTTAATCTATTTTTACAGGTAAAACTACCTGACATCACAAATTAACATTTATTATTCTCTCCCATCTCCTTTTTCTTTTGCTATCCTAAAGCTTAGCAGTAAGAGAGATTTCATGTAAAACAAATACTTATTTTCACCATACAGATGAGAAAACTGAGGAATAGTGTGGCTAAGTGGTATATTACTGTTACTACAAATCTACCATGCTTGGTATTTTATTCTTCTCAATGTGCCAAGGCTGTATTTATTCATTGCCATCCACCTCTGTTTTCTTGGAAAAATAAACTCTTGTTTATCCATGTGTCATAAAAATATCAATTTAAAATCTCAGATCTTGAAAATATTGAGAAACCAAGCCATCAAAGTGGAAATAGATGGTATGGTGAATATACCCAACAAAAGACTTAAATAAAATACATACTGAGCTTCTATAAATCAATAAGCGAAAAGATGACTACAATAGGATAATGAATAAAAAACTTGAATAGGTACTTTCCAAATGATGATATCCAAAAGACTAGCTTTATCTCACTAAATTTCAGAGAAACAAATGTTAAAAGCAGAATGATATATCACTTTTTATCCACCATAATGGTTAGACTTGAAAATAAGCTAACCAAAATGAAAAACACACACATTTGGTAAGTATTGAGAAGGCTGCGTTATCTTCAGAACTCATACGTGGAGGGTGAGAATGCTGAGTGGACTGGCTATTTTGGAAACCCTGTTTTGGGATTTACTAAAGCTGGATATGTGTCCTAGGCATATGCCCAAAGGATATGTGTACCTTAGCTTATCAAGACATAGACTAGCATCTTCACAGCCAGCCACTTCAATGGCACAATGCCCATTAGTCATGGGTTAGATAAATAAATAGTGATATCAACATTATATAATAAGAATGAATGCAGTGCAACTACATGAAGTCATGTGAGTGAATCTCAAAATATACTATTGTGAAAGAAGCCAGATATAAAAAAAAAAAAGTAGACCCTGTGTGTGTTTCCATTTATGAGAATTTCAAAAGCAGTGAAACCTCATGGATAGTGTTTGAAGTCAGAATGGGGGTTACCTTGAGAAATAAGGAATGGGGGGAGGGTAACGAATGGGATGCTAGTAATACTCTGTTTGTTGGCCTGAGTTAAGGTTAAATAGTTGTATTTACTTTATGAACAATCATGAACTTACGAGTTGGGCACTTTTAAAATGTCACACTTAAAAAAAATGTAATTAATCTCCGGTGTGTGTTTTTTCTTTATCTCAGAACCTTCTTGGACATTACAATTCCTTTGATCTGCTTACTTATAAAAAATATATTGCTGGCCATTCCTTGCCCCTTAGATGAGATATTCTCAAGGAATATAAGCAGGGTTAGATTGGTCAAATAAAATTTTAATTAGAAATTAATGAGTCAAATGTAAACAACCTCTACATTATATCACACACTTGAGCCACTCTTTATGAATATGGGAAATTGAGAATTGTTTATCTGTAGTTTGTGGTTGGAGAGAGTTCCCAATTAATATTTCTATTAAGTAGGCAGAAAAATTAATTTTGATTGTAATAAAATAGTGAGCCCTAAGAATTTCTAACCCATCTTATTAGATTATTCTTTATCCTTATTGTTCTGTATTTTTTCTCTCTCTTTTTATGCACTGCAAGAAAACATTTCTGTTCACTTAATGGATTTCAGACCTTTTAAAAATATTCAGATCCATCTGATATTTATCTTGATTTGGATGTCATTCAGAGTGTTTGCAATGAAAAAGATTTTCTATATGCCTTTCTAATATCTAGTATCTGTCACTGCCACTAGACTGATATGCCCTTGGTTTTGTCTTTCCTTTTGATGAAACGTTTCATGAGAATATGAGATGCATTACGGTGCATTTTTAAAAATTAATTTCAAATATTAGGTAAGATTGTTAGATTTGGAAATTAGGTTTATTTACCTAGATAGAAGTAACAGTGCACTGTAATTTTAAATATGATTTTTGTGTAACCACTAAAATAGTGATACAGGTGGTAATTAAAGAAACCCATTTGTGATCTACATATTCATGCAAAATAAAATTCCAGAATCAAACTACTACCCAGATGGGGTCTTCAAAGACTCTGATTTTGCTTTAGTACATCTAGTGCATTCAAATGTGCATGAAAACTTTTTATATTCATTTTTACTGATGATCAAATAGATGAAGGATGGAAGGGGCAATATGTCTTTTTTTTTTTTTTTTTTTTTTGGTGGGTGACTGGAGGGAAATATTATTGGTAGTTCTAGCACATATTTTATTCAGATGTTAGCTTTTTCATTCTCATTGCATACCCCTCCACCTCCACCAAAGTTTAACTTTCTCGACCATCACCAAAGAGTCCGGCAACTCTCGTGTTCGCACCCAGATGACGATCTCTGTAGCTGCTCTTCAGGTCCCTCTCACCTCTTCTGTGGGCCGCTGATTATCTGGCCTTTTCTTTTCTTTAAAAATATCAATTATTCACACCTGCTTCTGTGCCAGACTTAACTGAAAATTTGGCTGTAAAGCATTTCCCACTCCTTACCTTGTACAGAGGTTTCCCTCGTCTTTCTCTGGCTTCCAAATTTCTAGTCCTCCTTTGCTTCTGTGAAGAATCTCTTCCCATTTGAGACTGCTTCCAACCATTGCCCCTACTCCTTTCTC